>NW_025963846.1:28899273-29091773 GCF_023055435.1 Haliotis rufescens | reverse complement strand
ACCCACACCCACTCCCATACCCACACCCACACCCACTCCCAAAAACACCCCTCCCACTGTACAGAGCGCTCATCCGCTCTATATCTATGGTGGTGCTTGTAAAGTGAATTTGAAAAAAAATCATCAAGGTCTGAGGCTTTGCCTTTGGGCCTTCAGAACTTCTCCGATGGATTGTCTGTATGTGGAGGCTGATGAACCGTCACTTAAATGTCGCATAAAGTTATCGTTACATTACATTTCTCAACTGCATTCTACTGAATCCAATCCAGCCTATGACTGTGTTTTCTACCCCCCACCCCCCACCCCCTATCAGAGCGTGACACCGCACTAGAGCGTGCGACCTGGTTTGATGAATGCAGGGTGTGTGTTGAAAGTACAAGTAGCACTATAGAGACGGGTTGAGTCAACATGATATACGCCGGGTAATGTAGGAATAATAAATGTACGTCTAGCTGGATCAAATTCATCTTGTACGGTCTACAAGTTGTACACCATGAACGTTAGACAACCTGTATAGAAAAAAATATAGACAAAATAGATAAGACTACACAATCAGCAAGCTAGCAGTGTAGTTTACATTTAGCGCGCAAGAATGAGCTAATGTATAGCAGAGAGACTAAGCGACCGACCGCCCATAACAATGTCAACATACCCCGGCCTTACAATAATGTTAACATAACAGCCTCGCCTGAAGCTTCCCATTCATAAATTGTGTGACCAGTGTCCCGTATTTATTATATGTTAGGGAACATGTGTTGTACATTTGTTATTTTAAAAGGGAGTTATTTCAGAGAGTATATATATGGGTATTCCCCTCATTAAACCTTTCTTTCGTTGGTGTCTATTAAACGTATCCGGTATTTAAAACATTTGAATGATGTAGGAAAGTATGTGCTTGTAGATGTTGTACCTATATCCGAACACGAATGTATGACACCTTTCAATAGATCGTGGTTCTAACCACGACACGCAACATGACTATGAGCGTGGTTAGCAGTTCATATTTATAAACACATCGTAAATGACAGATTTCTGATGAATGAACTCGCCCGCACACATGTCTATAGGGTTATGATCGCCCGAACTGTAAACAGTGACACATTGATAACAGACAGGAAGGGTGTGTAAGGGTAAAATACGCGTTTAAACTCACCATTTAAATGATGACATTACTTTTTAGATGTATTGGTATCAGTGAGTGAGGGATCGAAGACAACATATATAAGTCCCAAGCACGAGAATCTGATGGCACACAAGTTCAGTAGCGTGTATGGCCACCATGTGCGTTGACAACTGCCACACAAAGCCTCCGCATGGACCTTGTGATGCTTGTGAACACATGATTGGGAAGACGACGCCATTGTTACTGCAAAATGGTGACAAGATGTTGCAAATTCTGTGGTTGGTTCTGGAGAGTGCGCAGACTTCTGCCAAGAGCATCCCAGACGTGTTCGATGGGATTGAGGTCAGGAGACCTTGACGGCCAGTCCATGACGTTGACTCCCGCATTCTGAAGGAAATTCCTTGTCAAAATTGCTGTGTGGGGTCGGGCATTGTCGTGTTAGAAGATCAAACCGGGTCCATGTGCTGCCATAAAATCAGACGTTCTGGTGCCAGTACCTGGTCGCGGTAAGCAGCAGCGTTGAGGTTGCCATGGATGACAAGAAACCTGGAACGTGCATTGCCACAGAAAGCACCCCACACCATGACACTTCCGCCTCGAAATCTGTCAACTTCCTGTATACAACACTGGGCGTAACGTTCATGACGGCGCCTCCACACCCTCGCCCTACCATCAGCAAATCGAAGATTAAATCGGGATTCATCACTGAAGACGACTTGATTCCAATTCCTCTGAGACCATCTTAAGTGTCGCTGTGCCCACAATTGACGTTGACGTCTGTGTAATTGAGTCAGAATCGGCCCGCAGTATGGCCGTCGTGCTTGAAGGTGAGCAGTTCTCAGACGGTTTCGAACAGTTTGCGCACTCAGTCTACCCCTAAACAGTTTATTTCTGGTTGATGTAGCCGTCAAAAATCGGTTACGGAGGTGACGTAAGACAATCTGACGATCCTCTGCATGTGACGTCACACGTGGTCGACCTGGCCGAGGGCGATCAGCGGTGGTACCCGTTTTCTGTAGACGCGTCTGTAAATCATAAACAGTCCGTCGACTACAACCCATCGTCCTTGCGACTTCAGCTACGGACGTTCCCGTCTGCAACATGCCGATGGCACGTTCACGTTGCACATTTGAAAGGCGTGGCATGACAAATGGCCGTAAAGACTTTTGTTTTCTTGTGTTTTTCCTTTTTTTGTTAATGACTGCTAACAAGTATGGCTGAAAAAACACCTTTGCCACTATAGTGCTGTGCACATGATTTTGATCGATTCACCTGCACAAAAACAGGTGTTATCTAAAGACAATACGTGGCCATTACTGTTTAAATACACAATAAGGGCCCACAATGATAACTAGTCAAAATGTTAAAATTTTAGGATTGTGAAGTTTTTAATTTGGTTCAGTATATATACATGTTAAGAACTTGGTATGTTGGGTCATAGGTTATAGATAGTGTGTGAAGTTTACTGAATGTAATGTTTGATATTGCAATATGCCGAAACGATGGTGGTGTGACGTCACATATTAGCTCATATAATTTGTATGGCTACAGCGCCTATTGTGTATTTCTGCTCTGCTATTTCAATGTGGGTATCTTAAGCCTGTGATGTACAACCTAACCTAGATTAAAGTACCACGTGTTTGACATGTATTTGCTGGTACGTCACCATGACCTACTCCTCTTATCATAAGATTGTCAACACTCGTCGCTCATAAGTGTTAAGTATTCAAATAACAACCCTGTATTGCAAACATTCTGTAATATAGACCTTTACTGTGACATGACCTTATACACAGGTGACTCTGGCCCTTCTCGATTTGGATCCCACGCTGAGTAATTGCCTGTACAGTAAATCCTCATCAAATTACGAGGTAATCAGTATTTTTCGATCATTGTCCTCGATAAACTGTTTACATGGTGCTGCTGAATACCACATGTCGTGGTTCACGCACGCACGCACGCACGCACGCACGCACGCACGCACGCACGCACGCAGTAATCTTGGACGCGACGTTTAAACCCAATTTCACCTCACCTCACCTCACCTCAACTAGGTCTCCATTCTGTACTTTGCAACTTTGTTGTTTACGCCGCACTCATCAACATTCCAGCTACATGACGCCGTCTGTAATTAATCGAGTCTGGACCAGACAATCCAGTGATTGATGTCATGAGCATCGATCCACGCAATTGGGACACGATGACATGAATTAACCAAATCAGCGAGCCTGACCACATGACCCGCTGAGTACATATCTGCACCAAATGGCATTTTAGTGATAAGGTGAAAACGTACTGTAATATCGATTTTGTTGTTGTTGCTCCTCAGGCTATGGCCTTGGGCTATAATGGAGATAATATTAACATTGTGTTACTAAATATATCAAGTGATTCATTCGTGGCCAACTCGTGTTATTCCGGGACAAGCTACGGAGAGAGGCGAGTAGTGACGAACGATGGTAGTCCTGACGGGCTTAGGGAACAACAGGGGTTATCTGAACCACGACCTGACTGGCTGACTCACAGTCAGGTGTTCAGTCTAAATATAACAACGCGCCATTGAATCTAACTGTACTTCGTCGCATTTCCTTGAGATTATTCAGAGGAGTCATATTCCATGCATACGAAAAATGAAGGAAACAGAGCTGGTTCAAGGTCGGTTCTCAACATTGAGGAACTTTAACATAGGTAACAAAACGGTGCTTGTGAAAGCATTTTCGTGTCCACAGCCGATTGCAGACGCCGAAAAGAATATACTCCGACAATGCGCAGAATCTGAAGGGGCCAAAAACATTGTCAAGATTTATGACGCTTTTCCTGCAAAAGGCGTCACAATGTTCTTGGAATATTGCGAGGAAGGCAACCTGAACCAATATGTGAGTAAACGTTTATTCATGAAGAAACCTCCGAATGCAGCCGACTGTCGTTCTTTCATGACCGACATTGCCAGTGGTTTGCAGTTTCTTCACCACATTGATATCATACACGGCAACCTACTGCCAGAAAACATCCTTGTGACGTCATACAGTAAACCTGTTTATAAAATAGGAGGATTTGGATCGGCAGCTCGTCGCAAGGCCAGGAGAAATAACAGGAGAGTTGAGGAACATGGTGGGTTAGATGCAACTGAAGACTCTTGTTTTTTGCCCCCTGAAGGGGCTCTGGACAAGAAAAGTGATATTTTCTCCCTTGGAGCTGTCACCTATGCTTTGTGGAGTCCGCAATTTGTCAACGACAAACTAGTTGCCTACTATGGTGGACGTCATCTGGCCAAGATGGCAGGGGAAATAGACCTCCGTCACATCACTGACCAGAGACTGCGAGACATCATCAATGAAGCCTTAAAAGGAGATATATTTGGACGCCCAACAGCAGAACAAGTTTGTTCAATGCTGAATACAGGTTACACGTGGTGGAATATTCTGATTTTTGGCGGCGCTGTAGTTGTGTCTGCATATATTTCAGAAATAACACTGAAACAATGGGATATAATTTAAAAAAGAATTAAAGAGATCATTATCCCAATATATTTCTATGGATCAATATGAAGTGAAACTGTGTGGATATGTAGAGAGCCAGCTGTGGAGTCCACAATACAACCAACCACCAACATTGTGAATGGGAGATCAGTTGACCACACTGTCTGTCAATGGTGCCACGGAAACCACAATTCGGCCACATATTATAACTGTGATGTGTTGTTTACGGCAAATCGATGTGAAGAACAACTGGTACCCTTGGGCTCCACTTTCCACAGCTGCAAGCACCGGATGAACAACGACCCCTACATGCAAGTCCCGTGTCCGTGCGAAAACCAAAATAAGCAAAGGACCAAAAATAAAGCCAAGGACTCCATCAAAGGCCAAGACCATGACCAACTCCTCGTATCATAAGATTGTCAACACTCGTCGCTCATAAGTGTTAAGTATTCAAATAACAACCCTGCATTGCAAACATTCTGTAATATTGACCTTTACTGTGACATGACCTTATACACAGGTGATTCTGGCCCTTCTCGATTTGGATCCCACGCTAAGTAATTGACTGTACAGTAAATCCTCATCAAATGACGAGGTAATCAGTATTTTTCGATCATTGTCCTTGATAAACTGTTTACATGGTTCTGCTGAATACCACATGTCGTGGTTCATTCCGGGACAAGCTACGGAAAGAGGCGAGTAGTGACGAAGGATGGTCGTCCTGATTGCCTTGGGTAACAATAAGGGTTATCCGAATCACGACCTGACCTACTGACTCTCAGTCAGGTGTCACCTACTACTACGTCGCATTTCCTTGAGACTGTTCAGAAGAGTTGTATTCCACGAATACGAAGAATGAAGGGAAGGGAACTTGTTCCTGGTCGGTCCTCAAGAGTGCGCAAGGAAAAGAAAGGTAACAAGATGGTTGTTGAGAAAGTACTTGTCTGCTCACAACGTCAAGCAGCCGCCGAAAAGAACATACTCCGACAATGTGCAGAATCTGAAGGGGCCAAGAACATTGTCAAGATGATTGGTGAAGGTTTTACTGCAGATTGCTTCACACTGACCTTTGAATATTGCGAGGAAGGCAGCCTGGACCAGTATGTGAGTAAACGTTCAAACTCGAAGAATCCTCTAGACGAGGCCGACTGTCGTTCTGTCGTAACCGACATTGGCAGTGGATTGGAGTTTCTTCATAACTTGCGCATAGAACACCGTAACCTGCAGCCAGAAAACATCCTTGTGACATGGTACAATCGAGCGGTTTATAACATTGCAGGATTTGGATCGGCTCGCTCATTGTCGGAATATGACGGGAGACGTGGCCTGGAACGTGACATGAGACATGGCGGGGATCATGACGGGGGACATTTTAGCGTACATGACGGGGGACATTTTGGCGTACATGACGGGGGACATTTTGGCGTACATGAAGGGGGACATTTTGGCGTACATGACGGGGAAGATGGGGAACATGACGAGAACGATGAGACAGGAGACACTTGTTTTTCACCCCCTGAAGCGGCTCTGACAGATAAAAGTGATATTTTCTCTCTTGGCGCTATCGCCTTTGCTTTATTGCGTCCTGAATTCGACGACGACAAACTAGTTGCCTACTACACTGTACGCCGTCTTGCCGAGGTAAGAGGGGAAATAGAACTCCGTCATGTCGCTGACCAGGGACTTGGAGACGTGATCAAGGCAGCCTTACGGAGAAACATGTCCAAACGCCCAACTGCAGAACAAGTTTGTGAAATGCTGAAAACAGTTTGCTCGGATCCTGTTTTGATGAAACTGGATTATGGCTACCTTGCAGTCTGTGCGATTGGTATTGGTGTTGGTATTGGTGTGTTCCTGCGTCGCCAGTGAAAAGGGGGCCTGTCTTGCATTTACTCAAACAGATCACCGAGGAAATGACTTGAATTCTGAAGTAGTCTACATTGTCTCCTACAGTATCTATAGTTGCGCAAATCATTTTCATGCAGGAGTTTACTTTGAACGAGTATTGTCATAAATGTATTGGAACATCTTTGTTGGAAGTCTGGTGTAACATTTTCACCACAACAATCACGACTTGATAGAAGGATATATTTCTCAAACTTCACTGGATCATTGTGCCAATATATTTCTATGGATGAGGCATCACTGGGATACTCCAATATGAAGTGACACTGTGTATGTGGTATGTAGATAGCCATCTGTGGACGATATCCGTCCATCCTGAGTCTACAGCACAAGTCAACTTGACGAAGGCAGCCACCAACATCGTGAATAGGAGAACAGTTGACCACACTGTCTGTGAATTGTGCCACGTAAACCACAATTCAGACACTTTGTAGCTTGGTGAAAAGGATTCTGTCACATATTATAACTGTGATGTGTGGTTTACGGCAAACTGATGTGAAGACCAACCATTAGTACCCTTGGACTCCACCCTCCACAGCTGCAAGCAACGCATGAACAACGACCACTACATGCGAATCCCGTGTCCGCGCAGTAACTAAAAGAAAACCAAGGACTTCATCAAAGGCCAAAACATTCCAACTGAACTCTCAATGCCATGGTCAGTGACTTGGTGACTTTTAGTGTTTTGCGTTTACAGTTTTATATTTCCTCTGGGTAAGTGTGAATACAACTTTGTCATTCTTGTTAAAACTGTAAGTTACAATGTCTCTCTCCTCGTTTAAAACTACACAATGCCACACACTGTTGTCATAGAAACAATCATATATAACAAACAACAACATTACAAACTACTGTGGCATAGAACCAGGTCCTTACTCATATCTTACTTGAATCAATACACACGAATATGTTCGCTCCTGTACATTTCACGATACTGCCATCACCATTTGAATAGCATCAGGCTGAGGAAAATGTTGACGCACTAAACTTTAATTATGTTCAACTGGCCATCACAAATATGCAAACGGCCTCAACAGATCAAATACACGGGCGATGAACTACTCAAACAATGTACTACAGTAAACTACGGTTATAACGAACTCAAAGGGACTACTAATTTTGGTTCGTTATAACCGTAATTCGTTATAAGCATATATACAGTATAGCTACAGCAAAAAGTTGGGACTAAAAAGTTAGTTCGTTATATCCGTTAGTTCGTTATAAGCGTGTTCGTTATAACCGTAGTTCACTGTACATTGATTGTTGTAATGGCCCATAGAAGAAAGTTAGTCAGGCTTAGAGCTTTTTGACCAGCCCTCGTATCAAGCAATGTTTTCATTGCTGATGCCCAATTCTTATCAACAAGCATAAGCATTCTTATGTATATTTGCTTGATTCTGTATCATGGATGTATGTATGTCAATGTATTTAGTTAGTCGTATTGTACATTATTAAATAAAAAAGTGGTCCACAGCAAATTCAATTCAAAATCCATTTCTATCTATAATAATTATTGCTCAGCAATAAGACAATGTTTGCAAACAATTCATTTTTGTATGCACTCATATCGACTGTCCACTGTGCATCATTCACAACCCTTATTGAGGACGTGAGGGCGTGTCCTTTGTCACGACCGAAACGTATATTACATGCAGTATACCGTTTATCAAGTGCAATATGTAGTATACCGGGGGCACGGGTGGCCCAGTCGTCCAAGGCGCCGCGATTCGCTGTGCAGAGTTGAGTCCCTTGGGCATGCCAGAAACCTATGATTGTGGGTTTGAATCCCGATTCGCCCCGATTATGTTTCTAGGTTTGTCAGCACCATACCCGTGCTCTTGGATTTCACCAAAGTGGTAAACGTCAGAGACCTGCATCACTTCGTGCTTTCCTCCCACATAAAGCTGACATGCCGTGATATAACTGGAATACTGCTGAAAGAGGCGTTAAACCTAACTCACTCACCCACTCCAGTATACCACATGTACTATAAGAGTGTGTCGCATGCAGTGTGCGCCGGGCGATATCTCGCTGAACAGAAGCAGACGAAGGTAGATGCATGTAACGAGCGCAAGTTGGGCAGTTTGGTACTGGGAGTTGAGCACCCGGTGAAGAGCTCACAATAAAACATTGTTGACCCGCAGACGGACTTTTCTTATCAAGACGTATCCGGGGCAATATGAAAACACGTACCCGGAACGATATTCCAGCAGCTACAGCATGATAACACGTACCCGGAGCGATATTCCAGCAGCTACAGCATGATAACACGTACCCGGAGCGATATTCCAGCAGCTACAGCATGATAACACGTACCCAGAGCGATATTCCAGCAGCTACAGCATGATAACACGTACCCGGAGCGATATTCCAGCAGATACAGCATGATAACACGTACCCGGAGCGATATTCCAGCAGCTACAGCATGATAACACGTACCCAGTGCGATATTCCAGGAGCCACAGCATGATAACACGTACCCGGAGCAATATTCCAGCAGCTACAGCATGATAACACGTACCCGGAGCGATATTCCAGCAGCTACAGCATGATAACACGTACCCGGAGCGATATTCCAGCAGCTACAGCATGATAACACGTACCCGGAGCGATATTCCAGCAGCTACAGCATGATAACTCGTACCCGGAGCCATATTCCAGCAGCTACAGCATGATAACACGTACCCCGAGCGATATTCCAGCAGCTACAGCATGATAACACGTACCCAGAGCGATATTCCAGCAGCTACAGCATGATAACACGTACCCGGAGCAATATTGCAGCAGCTACAGCATGATAACACGTACCCGGAGCGATATTCCAGCAGCTACAGTATGATAACACGTACCCGGAGCGATATTCCAGCTGCTACAGCATGATAACACGTACCCGGAGCAATATTCCAGCAGCTACAGAATGATAACACGTACCCGGAGCAATATTCCAGCAGCTACAGCATGATAACACGTACCCGGAGCAATATTCCAGCAGCTACAGAATGATAACACGTACCCGGAGCAATATTCCAGCAGCTACACCATGATAACACGTACCCGGAGCGATATTCCAGCAGCTACAGCATGATAACACGTACCCGGAGCGATATTCCAGCAGCTACAGCATGATAACTCGTACCCGGAGCAATATTCCAGCAGCTACAGCATGATAACACGTACCCGGAGCGATATTCCAGCAGCTACAGCATGATAACACGTACCCAGAGCGATATTCCAGCAGCTACAGCATGATAACACGTACCCGGAGCAATATTGCAGCAGCTACAGCATGATAACACGTACCCGGAGCGATATTCCAGCAGCTACAGTATGATAACACGTACCCGGAGCGATATTCCAGCAGCTACAGCATGATAACACGTACCCGGAGCGATATTCCAGCAGCTACAGCATGATAACACGTACCCGGAGCGATATTCCAGCAGCTACAGCATGATAACACGTACCCGGAGCGATATTCCAGCAGCTACAGCATGATAACACGTACCCGGAGCGATATTCCAGCAGCTACAGCATGATAAAACGTACCCGGAGCGATATTCCAGGAGCTACAGCATGATAACACGTCCCTGGAGCAATATTCCAGCAGCTACAGCATGATAACACGTACCCGGAGCAATATTCCAGCAGCTACAGCATGATAACACGTACCCGGAGCGATATTCCAGCAGCTACAGCATGATAACACGTACCCGGAGCGATATTCCAGCAGCTACAGCATGATAACACGTACCCGGAGCGATATTCCAGCAGCTACAGCATGATAACACGTACCCGGAGCAATATTCCAGCAGCTACAGCATGATAACACGTACCCGGAGCGATATTCCAGCAGCTACAGCATGATAACACGTACCCGGAGCGATATTCCAGCAGCTACAGCATGATAACACGTACCCGGAGCGATATTCCAGCAGCTACAGCATGATAACACGTACCCGGAGCAACATTCCAGCAGCTACAGCATGATAACACTTACCCGGAGCGATATTCCATCAGCCACAGCATGATAACACGTATCCGGAGCGATATTCCAGCAGCTACACCATGATAACACGTACCCAGAGCGATATTCCAGCAGCTACAGCATGATAACACGTACCCGGAGCAATATTGCAGCAGCTAAAGTATGATAACACGTACCCGGAGCGATATTCCAGCTGCTACAGCATGATAACACGTACCCGGAGCAATATTCCAGCAGTTACAGAATGATAACACGTACCCGGAGCAATCTTCCAGCAGCTACAGCATGATAACACGTACCCGGAGCAATATTCCAGCAGCTACAGAATGATAACACGTAGCCGGAGCAATATTCCAGCAGCTACAGCATGATAACACGTACCCGGAGCGATATTCCAGCAGCTACAGCATGATAACACGTACCCGGAGCGATATTCCAGCAGCTACAGCATGATAACACGTACCCGGAGCGATATTCCAGCAGCTACAGCATGATAACACGTACCCGGAGCGATATTCCAGCAGCTACAGCATGATAACACGTACCCGGAGCGATATTCCAGCAGCTACAGCATGATAACTCGTACCCGGAGCAATATTCCAGCAGCTATAGCATGATAACACGTACCCAGAGCGATATTCCAGCAGCTACAGCATGATAACACGTACCCAGAGCGATATTCCAGCAGCTACAGCATGATAACACGTACCCGGAGCAATATTGCAGCAGCTACAGCATGATAACACGTACCCGGAGCGATATTCCAGCAGCTACAGCATGATAACACGTACCCGGAGCGATATTCCAGCAGATACAGCATGATAACACGTATCCGGAGCGATATTCCAGCAGCTACAGCATGATAACACGTACCCGGAGCGATATTCCAGCAGCTACAGCATGATAACACGTTCCCCGAGCGATATTCCAGCAGCTACAGCATGATAACACGTACCCGGAGCGATATTCCAGCAGCTACAGCATGATAACACGTACCCGGAGCGATATTCCAGCAGCTACAGCATGATAACACGTACCCGGAGCGATATTCCAGCAGCTACAGCATGATAACACGTACCCGGAGCGATATTCCAGCAGCTACAGCATGATAACACGTACCCGGAGCGATATTCCAGCAGCTACATCATGATAACACGTACCCGGAGCGATATTCCAGCAGCTACAGCATGATAACACGTACCCGGAGCGATATTCCAGCAGCTACAGCATGATAACACGTACCCGGAGCCATATTCCAGCAGCTACAGCATGATAACACGTACCCGGAGCAATATTCCAGCAGCTACAGCATGATAACACGTACCCGGAGCGATATTCCAGCAGCTACAGCATGATAACACGTACCCGGAGCGATATTCCAGCAGCTACAGCATGATAACACGTACCCGGAGCGATATTCCAGCAGCTACAGCATGATAACACGTACCCGGAGCAACATTCCAGCAGCTACAGCATGATAACACGTATCCGGAGCGATATTCCAGCAGCTACAGCATGATAACACGTACCCGGAGCGATATTCCAGCAGCTACAGCATGATAACACGTACCCAGAGCGATATTCCAGCAGCTACAGCATGATAACACGTACCCGGAGCAATATTTCAGCAGCTACAGCATGATAACACGTACCCGGAGCGATATTCCAGCAGCTACAACATGATAACACGTCCCTGGAGCGATATTCCAGCAGCTACAGCATGATAACACGTACCTGGAGCGATATTCCAGCAGCTACAGCATGATAACACGTACCCGGAGCGATATTCCAGCAGCTACAGCATGATAACACGTACCCGGAGCGATATTCCAGCAGCTACAGCATGATAACACGTACCCGGAGCGATATTCCAGCAGCTACAGCATGATAACACGTACCCGGAGCGATATTCCAGCAGCTACAGCATGATAACACGTACCCGGAGCGATATTCCAGCAGCTACAGCATGATAACACGTACCCGGAGCGATATTCCAGCAGCTACAGCATGATAACACGTACCCGGAGCGATATTCCAGCAGCTACAGCATGATAACACGTACCCGGAGCGATATTCCAGCAGCTACAGCATGATAACACGTCCCTGGAGCGATATTCCAGCAGCTACAGCATGATAACACGTACCCGGAGCGATATTCCAGCAGCTACAGCATGATAACACGTACCCGGAGCGATATTCCAGCAGCTACAGCATGATAACACGTACCCGGAGCGATATTCCAGCAGCTACAGCATGATAACATGTACCCAGAGCGATATTCCAGCAGCTACAGCATGATAACACGTACCCGGAGCGATATTCCAGCAGCTACAGCATGATAACACGTACCCGGAGCGATATTCCAGCAGCTACAGCATGATAACACGTACCCGGAGCGATATTCCAGCAGCTACAGCATGATAACACGTACCCGGAGCGATATTCCAGCAGCTACAGCATGATAACACGTACCCGGAGCGATATTCCAGCAGCTACAGCATGATAACACGTACCCGGAGCGATATTCCAGCAGATACAGCATGATAACACGTACCCGGAGCGATATTCCAGCAGCTACAGCATGATAACACGTACCCGGAGCGATATTCCAGCAGCCACAGCATGATAACACGTGCCCGGAGCAATATTCCAGCAGCTACAGCATGATAACACGTACCCGGAGCGATATTCCAGCAGCTACAGCATGATAACACGTACCCGGAGCGATATTCCAGCAGCTACAGCATGATAACACGTACCCGGAGCGATATTCCAGCAGCTACAGCATGATAACACGTACCCGGAGCCATATTCCAGCAGCTACAGCATGATAACACGTACCCGGAGCGATATTCCAGCAGCTACAGCATGATAACACGTACCCGGAGCGATATTCCAGCAGCTACAGCATGATAACACGTACCCAGAGCAATATTCCAGCAGCTACAGCATGATAACACGTACCCGGAGCGATATTCCAGCAGCTACAGCATGATAACACGTACCCGGAGCGATATTCCAGCAGCTACAGCATGATAACACGTACCCGGAGCGATATTCCAGCAGCTACAGCATGATAACACGTACCCGGAGCGATATTCCAGCAGATACAGCATGATAACACGTACCCGGAGCGATATTCCAGCAGCTACAGCATGATAACACGTACCCGGAGCGATATTCCAGCAGCCACAGCATGATAACACGTGCCCGGAGCAATATTCCAGCAGCTACAGCATGATAACACGTACCCGGAGCGATATTCCAGCAGCTACAGCATGATAACACGTACCCGGAGCGATATTCCAGCAGATACAGCATGATAACACGTACCCGGAGCGATATTCCAGCAGCTACAGCATGATAACACGTACCCGGAGCCATATTCCAGCAGCTACAGCATGATAACACGTACCCGGAGCGATATTCCAGCAGCTACAGCATGATAACACGTACCCGGAGCGATATTCCAGCAGCTACAGCATGATAACACGTACCCGGAGCAATATTCCAGCAGCTACAGCATGATAACACGTACCCGGAGCGATATTCCAGCAGCTACAGCATGATAACACGTACCCGGAGCGATATTCCAGCAGCTACAGCATGATAACACGTACCCGGAGCGATATTCCAGCAGCTACAGCATGATAACACGTACCCGGAGCAATATTCCAGCAGCTACAGCATGATAACACGTACCCGGAGCAATATTCCAGCAGCTACAGCATGATAACACGTACCCGGAGCAATATTCCAGCAGCTACAGCATGATAACACGTACCCGGAGCGATATTCCAGCAGCTACAGCATGATAACACGTACCCGGAGCAACATTCCAGCAGCTACAGCATGATAACACGTACCCGGAGCGATATTCCAGCAGCTACAGCATGATAACACGTACCCGGAGCGATATTCCAGCAGCTACAGCATGATAACACGTACCCGGAGCAATATTCCAGCAGCTACAGCATGATAACACGTACCCGGAGCGATATTCCCGCAGCTACAGCATGATAACACGTACCCGGAGCAATATTGCAGATTTGGAGGTCAGACTCAGTGACTTAGTGGATAGGGTGGTCAGACTCAGTGACTTGGTTGATTGGGTGGTCAGACTCAGTGACTTCGTTGATTGGGTGGTCAGGCTTAGTGACTTAGTGGATAGGGTGGTCAGAGTCAGTGACTTGGTTGATTGGGTGGTCAGACTCAGTGACTTGGTTGATTGGGTGGTCAGGCTCAGTGACTTGGTGGATTGGCAGGTCAGACTTAGTGACTTAGTGGATTGGGTGGTCAGGCTTAGTGACTTGGTTGTTTGGGAGGTCAGGCTTAGTGACTTAGTGGATTGGGGGGCCAGACTTAGTGACTTAGTGGATTGGGAGGTCAGGCTCAGTGACTGGGTTGATTGGGAGGTCAGACTCAGTGACTGGGTTGATTGGGAGGTCAGACTTAGTGACTTAGTGGATTGGGTGGTCAGGCTTAGTGACTTAGTGGTTTGGGTGGTCAGGCTTAGTGACTTAGTGGATTGGGTGGCCAGACTCAGTGACTGGGTTGATTGGGTGGTCAGGCTTAGTGACTTAGTGGATTGGGTGGTCAGGCTTAGTGACTTAGTGGATTGGGTTGCCAGACTTAGTGACTTAGTGGATTGGGTGGTCAGGCTTAGTGACTTGGTTGTTTGGGTGGTCAGGCTTAGTGACTTAGTGGATAGGGTGGTCAGACTCAGTGACTTCGTTGATTGGCTGGTCAGACTCAGTGACTTGGTTGATTGGGTGGTCACGCTTAGTGACTTGGTTGATTGGGTGGTCAGGCTTAGTGACTTAGTGGATTGGATGGTCAGACTTAGTGACTTAGTGGATTTGGGTGGCCAGACTTAGTGACTTAGAGGATTGGGAGGTCAGGCTCAGTGACTGGGTTGATTGGGTGGTCAGGCTCAGTGACTTGTTGATTTCATGTTACTCATTATATCAACCACCTGATTGGTCAAACCTGGAGTTTTTTGTACAGCACAGCAGGAATATTACTGAGTGCAGAAGCACTCCATTGTCCGGACAATACCAAAATACCTACTTTTATGGAACACTATAGTCAAGTGAAAATAGCAAGGAAGCCACCACAAAATGGAACAAAAACGATTCAACTGATTTACACTCAGAATTAATCCCTTTACAACATATAAAAAGTCCAGCAAAATCCACTACTCCGATTTGGGTTGACTTTTTATATGTTGTAAAGGGATAAATTCTGAGTGTAAATCAGTTGAGATAGTTTCTGTTGCAATTTGTGGTGGGTTGGGTCTATATTTGGCTAAATTGACAGGACTACTGCAAGAGCAACTCAAGTGATTCCTGCATTTTTACCACTCTGTAATATAACACTTCACTGAGGCATGGACATGGGGTGAAATAAGACTGCTCAAATTGTCATTCAGTACATGTTGTAAATGACACAAAAAATAGTTGTATTTTACAAATGATATACACACATATTGTTTGAGTTTCTGATATCATGTGCAGTTAAGAATACATTAGCTTATCAGCTCTCAACAAGTCTGTGACACCACTCCTTTTCCCATACAGTGATAGTAAAATGATCAGATGTAACATCAGATATCTCATGCAGAAGAAGTGGGACACCCAAGTAGGTATAAATGAATTACATGCAATAAAATCAACTATCCATTACACCTACTTGGGATGTCATTCCAGATTTGGAGAGGTCATACTAAGACTATGTCGTATTTGCCATTCACGATATATACATAATTGTATAAATAATTATTTTTTCATAGTATTGGTAGTTTTTAAACTGTTTAATTTATTTTGATGGTTAGTGGATGTATCCTCGAAAGGGGTTGAAGTAGCGTAAAATTATTTCCCCCTGTTTATACATACCAGTTTTAAACGTAGAATATTTGTCAACTTCAACTTATGGCTTAATTGCCTGCCATCACCGAAGTATTGTAAGTCCCCACAGACTTTTATTGCTGGTGATTTATGGCCCATATTTTTACATTGTATTGTAGAATGATAAAGTATTCTTTTAAGTTTTCTCAACTAGTTTTGAATTTGAAACTGTGCCACTCTGTAAGTTGTAGCAGAATAACAAGGGGTACATGTGGTTTTATGCCTACAGCTTGTGGTATAAAACCTAACTATTGGACTGGTTAAATTTTGTTTCATAGATTGCACTTTCGCCAAACCAGAATACTGATTGCAATATCCTTCAAAGGTCCATCAATCCCTGATAATAATTATATGTTCTTTGTCTTGCACGCACTTCTGATCAATTAGGAGGTGAATTTGGAACATTTACTGAACCTGCACGGAACGAAATTTAGTGCGCTTAGATCAACAGGTAATCTAACCTAACTCTACATTGAAAAGACAGTATGTTTATCTCCATTCTACATTCTACTTTTCAGTAAGAGCAAATATACTCACCGACAAAAGAAACGTGAATACCATACATGCTGGTTAATATCTGAAGAATTACTCATATTCAAGAGATATTACATTGGTTCAATGCACAAACATACTGCTATGTTGTGTGAACCGACGCTCATGAATGTATCACATGTGACGTCAGAGATCCATGACTCGAGATGCACCATGTCTCGTGCAGGATTAGGGTGTAGCATATCGTGATAGAATAAAGACACTCTGTGGTAACACTTGACTGATTGTTGGTCTTGTCATTAAGTGGTACACGTTGAAAACATCTCTTCTTAACATACATACTTCTCTATATGTTTCTGTGGTTCGAGACCTATGGAGATCCGGGATAGAATAGGTCTTCAGCAACCAATGCTTGCCGTAAAAGGCGACTATGCTTGTCGTAAGAGGCAACTTACGGGATCAACTGACGTGGTTGATGCATGTCATCGTATCTCAATTGCGTGGATCGATGTTCATGATATCAGTCACTGGATTGTGTGGTCCAGACCCGATTATTTATAGACCTTCGTCTGTTCATATAGCTGGAATATTGCTGAGTGCGGTGTTAAACAACAAACAAACAAACAGTTCTATGGCTCGAGTTTCTGTTGGCGGTGAGTATATATTGAGAGAAACCGCATGGGTTGAGTCCAATGTTTTGAGTGGCTTGTCAATCTGAAGTACGGAACGCCTTTAAACAAATTATGGCGCTGTATATCATCCAGCAGTTATTGTTTTTTATCACCCTACTACTTCACTCGAACATATTACTGGCGGTGAAAGTTTGTAGCATAGCAACCTCGTCAGATAACATGAAGTGGGCACCCTAAAATAAACTATGGGAGCCCTGCAAGGCTTCGTTCTACATCGCGTGTGGAGAACCTTCAGAATACAGCACCACAACTTCTCGTGAGGACGATCTCTGCTGTAGGTCACATGTCTCAAAAATAAGCGTTTTTGTACGTGAGCCCGACAGAGCTAAGCCGACACTGCTAAATATTTTTACCTGGTCAAACAAACAAACAAATATTTTACCCATCTGTGGTCGTTTTTGTGTGAAGAATAGTCTAAAACCAACTGAAAAGTTAAAAGCAATATGTTTCCGCACCCATCCTTTAAAAAGCATGAGAATGTATCAATTTTCTGAATCTGTTTTTGTCCTGGCGCAACGTTATGTTCATTGATTTTCAAATGTATTATTTACACGTATGTCTTTTGCCTTTGGCCGTATCCCCAGAAGGGGGTGGTTCATGGGCCAATCTGGTGGAATGATTTACTGCTTGAGTATATCATCCCAGTATCCTTGGTGCTGCAAGTCGGAGATCCACTTGTTTATAGTACTGTCTATATGACACTCCATGGTGGGTGGGAAGCTTGGATGATGAAACATTATACATACCAACAAGGACCTTGAAACGCCATTGACAAAAAAATCGTCAGCTTGAAAATGATCCAAGTACCAATGATAGTCATAGACCTCCCGAACGAGTTGAAAACTGGCCAAGGTTTCTGGTTTTTGAATCTCTAGATAAACAACCAATTAAACTCAACCCGTTTGCTATTTCAAAAGGAGTGCATGGTGTAGCATGTGGTGTCATGAATATCAAACGCATGAGAGCTGGCTAACCAATTAAACTCAAACCGTTTGCTATTTCAAAAGGAGTGCATGGTGTAGCATGTGATGTCATGAATATCAAACGCATGAGCTCTGACTAACCTGCTATCTAGTCATACGTTGGCTGGTATTCCTGTTTCAGTATCTGCTCGTAGGTTCCTCAACTCAAGTAAAGGATTCGTTAGAGATCGGTATCATCTTTTAGAGTACATGACAGAGCTTGACATTTTATGTGGGTTGAGAGATCAAAGTGTCACACATGTGAAACGATTCTCTAGGCGTCAGAACTCTGAAGTAATTCAAAGCAATACCTACCTGTTTTCGTTTGTCTCACCAACAGCACCCAAATCCATCAAAGCAGGTTATTGCAACGTTATGTTCATTGATTTTCAAATGTATTATTTACACGTATGTCTTTTGCCTTTGGCCGTATCCCCAGAAGGGGGTGGTTCATGGGCCAATCTGGTGGAATGATTTACTGCTTGAGTATATCATCCCAGTATCCTTGGTGCTGCAAGTCGGAGATCCACTTGTTTATAGTACTGTCTATATGACACTCCATGGTGGGTGGGAAGCTGGGATGATGAAACATTATACATACCAACAAGGACCTTGAAACGCCATTGACAAAAAAATCGTCAGCTTGACAATGATCCAAGTACCAATGATAGTCATCGACCTCCCGAACGAGGTGAAAACTGGCCAAGGTTTCTGGTTTTTGAATCTCTAGATAAACAACCAATTAAACTCAACCCGTTTGCTATTTCAAAAGGAGTGCATGGTATAGCATGTGATGTCATGAATATCAAACGCATGAGAGCTGGCTAACCAATTAAACTCAACCTGTTTGCTATTTCAAAAGGAGTGCATAGTATAGCATGTGATGTCATGAATATCAAACGCATGAGAGCTGGCTAACCTGCTATCTAGTGATACGTTGGCTGGTATTCCTGTTTCAGTATCTGCTCGTAGGTTCCTCAACTCAAGTAAAGGATTCGTTAGAGATCGGTATCATCTTTTAGAGTATATGACAGAGCTTGACATTTTATGTGGGTTGAGAGATCAAAGTGTCACACATGTGAAACGATTCCCTAGGCGTCAGAACTCTGAAGTAATTCAAAGCAATACCTACCTGTTTTCGTTTGTCTCTCCAACAGCACCCAAATCCATCAAAGCAGGTTATTGCAATCTTCACGCTGAAAAGTACTAGTATAACTCAAATCCGTTAATATATTTAAAATGGCAAAAATTTGGTCATGGCATAAACTTATGCACAGATCCTGTAACCTGTGGTCACTGTTGTGAGCAAAATGAGTCAACTGCACGGGTCAGCATTCATCTTCATCAAAAGAGTGCCCAGTATGGAAAAGGGAAATGGAAATCAATAAAATAAAATGTTCTCAGAACATCAGTTACACTGACGCCAAGAAACTTTGAATGTCATATGCCTCTATTACTGAAAGACAATCTGTGACAACAGCTTCAACTGAATGTCAGACTGACTTAACATGGACAAAACCCACCCAACGTGTCTAAATTGATGACTTATTACCACATTGCTACCAGATACTTTGGTGTCATATCAATCTCACACTACTTCTTCACAGTCCTCATCTCAGTGGTCGGTCAAAGTTCACGAAAAGTCGTTCTGACGTGACCCGTAATAGGATTTCCTCAGATCTTTGTTTAGCGGCAGCGAGAAATTAGATCTGATTTTAATGAGATTGACTTTATAATAAGTTTGAATCCCTGGAAGAACACATGTATCGTTGGTGGACAGGAAGTTCATCGCCTTCGAAGTCAAGGCATGGTAGATCCCCAATACATACACCCAAATCATGACTCATTCACAAAATATAATACAATGGAACTGTAGATGTTTTAGAGCTAATTTTAATGAATTGGGAACAAGACTTTAATCCCATAGAGTTTCGTCTTCAGGAAACATTCCTGAAGGAAACTGATGGAGTAGATTTCCTTAGGCATGATACTGTGTCTCAAACACAGAGAAAGCGTCAGTGGTGTGTCCGTGATGGTTCGTCAAAACATGCTTCAAAGTCCAGTGCCACTCAAAATTGAATGTCAAGCAGTTGCGGTACAAATAACTTTACATGTTGCAATTACACTATGCTCCTTATATGTACCACCTTCTTCTTCTGACCTGTGAAGGTTCCGGGGTAGAATAGGTCTTCAGCAACCCATGCTTGCCGTAAAAAGCAACTATGTTTGTCGTAAAAGGTGGCTAACGGGATCGGGTGGTCAGGCTCGCTGACTTGGTTGATGCATGTCATTGATCCAAATTACGTGGATCGATGCTCATGAAGTCAATCACTGGATTGTCTGGTCCAGACTTGATTATTTACAGACCGCCGTCATATAGCTGTAATATTGCTGAGTGCTTCGTTAAACAACAAACCAACCAACCTTCTTCTTCTACACAACTCGTGACATTTCAGAATTTGGTCGATCAACTTCCCATACCCTTCCTAATAATGGGCGATTTGCATGGACACAGTCCCCTGTGGGGCAGCACCCCATTGAACAACAAAGGCAGTATCATAGAACAATTTCTTATCAACAATATTCTGTATTTGTAATGATGACTCAAATACCTACCTCCATCCAGCTACAAGGACAAATTCAGCCCTGGATCTTACAATTGCAGATCCTTCACTTTTGAATGATTTTGAATGGACAGTACATGATGATCTTTGATGAAGCTATCATTTTCCAGCACTTCTTAAAATCGTTACACCTACCACAGAGATTCCAGTTTCTCGATGAAATGTCAATGAAGCTAACTAGACTCTATTCCAGAAGTTCTGTACTGACAAATTTGTATCTGAATCGTATCAGAATGTTGATGATCCTATTGAATCCTTTTCACAGGATGTCAATAATATCGCCATGACCACTATTCCTAAATCATCCACAGTTCCACGTATTAGAAGCCACGATTCAATGATGACTGCAGACAACCTAGAAAACGATGGGAAAAGGCTGAAAACGTTTTAATACTAATCCATCACCGACTCATCTCAACAACCTTAGAATATTAAGAGCAAAAGCTCATATGACGATGAAAGGAACAAAACGTTCTTCCTGGCGTGCATTTGTTTCTAAAACAAGTACTCAAACGCCTCTTAATAAAGTGTGGAACATGATACAGAAAATGAAGGGCAAGTGATCTTGACACGGTGTGCATCATCTCAAGGTTCATGATACTATTCTGACAAGTAAACAAGACTCGTAAAGTAGTGAAAACAATAACATCTTGTTCTTCTTCTCCTAATTACACTCCTGACACTTCCCTGACACGCTGGAATATCATAATGAATCATTTTCTCTTGATGAACTCTCTGCAGCTCTTGATAAATCCCATGACACTGCAACTGGTCCTGATGAGAACCATTATCAATTATGGTATCATCTCTGTTGTCAGTGCTCCTTAGCATCCTTAACATATGGGAATGTGGAACATTCCCAGATTCCTGAACAAAACAGGAGGCACGGGTGATATAAACGAGGCATACGCGATTCGCTGTGCAGAGTTGCATCCCTTGGACACGCCAGAAAACTATGATTGTGGGTTCGAATCCCGGTTCGCCCCGATCATGTTTCTAGGTTTGTCAGCACCATACTCGTGCTCGTGGGTTTCTCCGAAGTGGTAAACGTCAGAGACCTGCATCACTTCGGTCTTTCCTCCAACAATAAGCTGACAAGAAGTGATATAACTGGAATACTGTTAAAAGCGGCGTTAAACCTAACTCACTCACTCACTGGCACAAAACAATCATCATCCAATTCCTAAGCCAGGTAAAGTTCATACGAAGCCAACAAATTACTGTCCAAATGCCTTGACTAGCTGTGTTTGTAAAACATTGGAAAGAATGATTAGCAATAGACGTGTTTGGCATCTTGAATAACAGATATCCAATGTGGATTCCGGCGTCACAGTTGTACAGTTGATCATCTTGTACGACTTGAGTAATTTGTTTATTAATAAACAACCTGCAGTTTTTTATATTCTTTTTTTTAGAGAAGACCTATGATACCACTTGGAAATATGGTATATTGAATGACCTTTATACAATGGGATTCCGTGGGCGCATGCCTGCTTTTATTTCCCGATTCCTTGACACTAGACAATTCCCCGTTCGTGTAGGATCGGCTTTGTCAGATATTTATTGATAGGCATTCGTTAGAAGTTGAGGGATGACAAAGACGACACAATTTATGGATAACAACTTTAATACTGTAAAAAGCGACGTTTCGGCATAGATCCTTATACACTTGTCAAGCAAGACCGTCAGTCATTTTTGAAAGAAGGCCATCTCTATGACAAGATATAGGATTGAACCCAAATAGTTAGTTTTCTATTTTTCTGTGATATATGACTGATATTTTATATGATCCTTGACATAATACTTTTACTATGTTCTTAATATGTACATGTTTGAAAATCTGTTGCACATACGTATTTTAATAACATAACAGCTACAAGCATATCTGCAGAAAAGGGCATTTTGTAACATATTGTAAAATTAGCTTTTAATGTGACCTTGGCCCTATACGCAGGTGATTCGTGGCCTTTCACGATCTGGACCCTACCCTTAGTGATCACATGTACCAAGTTCCATTGACTGTACAGAAATACTTCCTCGAGTTAGGCAGTAAAAAATTGTTTTTCAGGCTTGGACATTGTGCTATAAACGAGATACTATTTACATGGTGCTGCTTAATGAAACAAGTCGTGGTCCATTTTAAACCAATTCGTGTCATTCTGGGAAAAGCCGGTAATTAATACGGGAAGAGGCGAATGGTGGCGGCCCTACTGGCCTTTCATAGACAACAGAGGAAAACGGAAGCACGACATGACTGGCTGACTCACAGGCAAGTCCAGCCACGTGCTCAGTCTAAATATAATTACACGTCACTGAATCTAACTACTGAATGTACTACGTCACATTTCCTTGAGACTGTTCAGAGGATGTAGTCTTCTACCCATAAGACAAATGGCGGAAACAGATCTTGTCCAAGGTCAGTTCTCAACAGTGAGAAAGGGTAAAAAAGGTAGTAAAACGGTTCTTGAAAAAAACCTTGTGTGTTCACGAAGATGTGTAGCCACCGAAAGGGACATACTACAAAAATGTGCAGAATCGAAAAACATTGTAAAGATGATTGGTGATATCCATGTTACTACAGAAGACTTCACATTGTCCTTTGAATATTGCGAGATGGGCAACCTGGACCAGTATGTGAGTAAACGTTTAACCATGAAGAGTCCTCTAGGCGAGGTCGACTGTCTTTATGTCATGGCCAACATTGCCAGTGGTTTACAGTTTCTTCATAACATTGGTATCATACACGGAAATATACAGCCGGAAAACATCCTAGTGACACGGTACGATGAACCGAGTTATAAAATAGGAGGATTTGGATCGGCAGCTCGTCGCCCGACGCAGGAACACGTCAGGGAAGATGGGTAACATGACGGGGGACAATTCGGGGAACGTGACGGAGAGCGCGACGGAGAGCATGGCGGGGAGCGTGACGGAGAGCGTGACGGAGAGCATGGCGGGGAGCGTGACGGAGAGCGTGACGGAGAGCATGGCGAGGAGCGTGACGGAGAGCGTGACGGAGAGCGTGACGGAGAGCTCAACGGAGAGCGTGACGGAGAGCATGGTCGGGAGCGCGACGGAGAGCGTGACGGAGAGCATGTCGGGGAGCGTGACGGAGAGCGTGACGGGGAGCGTGACGGAGAGCATGGCGGGGAGCGCGACGGAGAGCGTGACGGAGAGCGTGACGGAGAGCGCGACGGAGAGCGTGGCGGGGAGCGTGACGGGGACGTTGGGACCAGAAACACTATTTTTTCACCCCCTGAAGGGGCTCTGGACAAGAAAAGTGATATTTTCTCCCTTGGAGCTGTCACCTATGCTTTATGGAGTCCGCAATTTGTCAACGACAAACTAGTTGCCTACTATGGTGGACGTCATCTGGCCGAGATGGCAGGGGAAATAGACCTCCGTCACATCACTGACCAGAGACTGCGAGACATCATCAATGAAGCCTTAAAAGGAGATATAGTTGGACGCCCAACAGCAGAACAAGTTTGGGAAAGGCTGAATAGAGATTACTTGAATGCTATTCGGAAAAGAGAGGCTTGTGAAAGCTTTGGGTTGGGTTTCGTTTTGGGTTGTTTTGGTGTTGGTGGTCTTACTCTATTACTGGGGGACACGGGTGGCCCAGTCGTCTAAGGCGCCGCGATTCGCTGTGCAGAGTTGCGTCCCCTGGACACGCCAGACACCTATGATTGTGGGTTCGAATCCCGGTTCACCCCGATTATGTTTCTAGGTTTGTCAGCACCATACCCGTGCTCGTGGGTTTCACCGAAGTGGTAAACGTCTGAGACCTGCATCACTTCGGGCTTTCCTCCCACATTAAGCTGACACGCCGTGATATAACTGGAATACTGTTAAAAGCGGCGTTAAATCCAACTCACTTACACAAATATATTCAATACAGCCCATGTAAGTCTATAACGTTGGCAAGTCTAGATTACTGCAGTTTAAGGTATCTACGAAATGAAGAGAGTCTCTAGGTTCATTTTTATTATATTTTTATTAAGATATTTTAACAACTGTTGTTTTACTGTAAGATATGTTCATTTCAGAGACTAGATGTTAGTCTAGTAGCATCGCTATAGTGATTAACAACACGTGCTTGATTACGATATAGGCGGAATAGAACAATGGACGCTGATTTTAGCAGAGATTCCTTGTGATTATGGAAATGTTTTTGTCGCGACGTTCTGTATTAACTCATTCAATTGTTATGACTATCGCACCTACTTCTGTGTATTTCGGTTAACTGAGCCTATGGTTGGTGTCCTGAATCAGTTGCTATGACTGTCGACCGCCTCCGTGGTCTAGTGGTAGTGCGTCCGCCCGGAGAGCGGAAGGTCCGGGGCTCGATCCCCGGCCGCGTCATACCAAAAGACGTTAAAAGATGGTACTTGTTGTTACCCTGTCTGGCGCTCGGCATTAAGGGGCTAAACCAAGTACTGGTCGGCTCGGAGTCAGTATACTGTGTCTGAGTGGGGTATTCACTGCGGCATGGTATCTCAGTGGGCTAGCCCTATATATCGGCATCAGTCCGGACTAGTACAAGCAGCCACACACACAAACACACGTACATGCACGTCGCTATATAAGTGCAATAATTTTGGACGCGACGTTAAACCCAATTTCACCTCATCTGCTATGACTGTCATGACTATTTTGAGATTTTACGTGCGCTTTCTGTCATTATGCCTATGTTCACACGTTGTTACTGTGGCCAGTTCCCTCCTTAATATAGCCTGTTGACAACGCGGGTTGGTGGTGATTCAGGCCCGAAATATACAGATGTGTGCCGGCTCAAGTCCGAGCTATAAGACTGAATGAACTCTGTAGGTAAAGAACTAAACTGTGAAATCAGTAAATGACCGATCAAGATCAATGAGCAATTAACAATTACATTCAACAGAGTTTTAGGTTTCCACTTAACAAAAGACAATTTTAATGGGTCTAATACAAACACACTAACCAATAATTACTGATAGGGTACAAAAGAATGTTCCGAATTGGAAGCTGCCAAGAATTCCTTGTTTTCAACTTGGTTTAACCGCCTCCGTTGTCTAGTGGTAGAGCGTCCGCCCGGAGAGCGTCATACCGGCTGCGTCATACCGAAAGACGTAAAAAGATGGTACTTGTTGTTACCCTGTCTGGTGCTCGGCATTAAGGGGCTAAAACAAGGACTGGTCGGCTCGGAGTCAGTATACTGTGTCTGAGTTGGGTATTCGTGTTAAACTGCAGCATGGTATCTCAGTGGGCTAGCACTATAAATCGGCATCAGTCCGGACTAGTACAAGCAGCCGCACGCACGCACGCACGCACGCACGCACGCACGCACGTCGCTATATAAGTGCAGTAATCTTGGACGCGACGTTTAAACCCAATGTCACCTCACCTCACTACATCTCAACTAGGTCTCCATTCTGTACTTTGCAACTTTGTTGTTTACGCCGCACTCTTCAATATTCCAGCTACATGACGCCGTCTGTAATTAATCGAGTCTGGACCAGACAATCCAGTGATTGATGTCATGAGCATCGATCCACGCAATTGGGACACGATGACATGAATTAACCAAATCAGCGAGCCTGACCACATGACCCGCTTAGTACATATCTGCACCAAATGGCATTTTAGTGTTAAGGTGAAAACGTACTGTAATATTGACTTTTTCTGTGAGCCTTTCAGGCTATGGCCTTTGGCTATAATGGAGATAATATTTACATGGTGCTACTTAATAAAACAAGTGTTTCATTCGTGACAAACTCGTGTTATTCCGGGACAAGCTACGGAAAGAGGCGAGTAGTGACGAACGATGGTAGTCCTGACGGGCTTAGGTAACAACAGGGGTTATCTGAACCACGACCTGACTGGCTGACTCACAGTCAGGCGTTCAGTCTAAATATAACTACGCGTCATTGCATCTAACTGTACTTCGTCGCATTTCCCTGAGACTGTTCAGAGGAGTCATATTCCAGGCATAGGAAAAATGAAGGAAACAGAGCTGGTTCAAGGTCGGTTCTCAACAGTGAGGTACTTTAACATAGGTAACAAAACGGTGCTTGAGAAAGCACTTTCGTGCCCACAACCTATTGCAGACGCCGAAGTAGTATAGTCTAAGTCCGCAGAAGGTAGTTTTGGTTGATCCGGTTGATCCAGGCGGATGCGAAGGTGATTGGCTGATCCAAGTCACGTGATCGGATAGGATGACTCATGCATCAACAGCGCGTCACAGGTGAGGGGGAATGAAAGGTGTGTGTTTATAAGACAGAAAAGAATTCATAAGAAAACAAAAGTAAAGGGTATTCAATAGAGCTATGTGTATAGCGTGCTGCCTTGAAGAGACAGACCGTACCCGTCAGCCCAGTTTGAATTAAGCGCGCTTAACAACTGACGTGGCCTCGTCGTTTAACCCGCGCTCGCTAGAGCGTGCGACCTGGTTTTGATGAATGCAGGGTGTGTGTTGAAAGTACAAGTACCACAATGGAGACGGGTTAAGTCAACACGATATACGTCGGGTAATGTAGGAAAAAAAACTGTACGTCTAGCTGGAACAGATCCATCTTATACGGTCTACACGTTGTACACCACGAACGTTAGACAACCTATATAGAAAAAAATACATAGAGACAAAATAGATAAGACTACGCAATCAGTAAGCTAGCAGTGTCGTTTAATTACATTTAGCGCGCAAGAACGAGGTAGTCACGTCACCCTGCATTGACTATAACGCTGAAGGCAGCCGGATTTCGAATCACCCCGCGCTGCGTACTATTATGAACCATTTGTATAGAGGGCGTTCACTTATTCAGCCCTATCCCGACTAGCGTAGTTGATGTTTCAACGCTAGCGTTTCCATTTAACGCGATGACAAATAAACCGTACGGTTTGAGTTTTAACCGTGTATCATGATGTGCACAGTTTTACTTCAGAACGTGCTATTTTGACAATTGATAGTTAGAACCATGTCTATGTTCAATAGAAAACTGATGAGTATATGTACCCGTGTGACGGCACGAAGCTAGGTTTGTTGGGAAAGTGATGGAAGCAATCTATAGGACATTTTCATGTTTACAATACTCACCCTTAATTCGAAGAGAGAACAGAGTTTATCATGGAAAAATGTTTCACGAGGAAAATGTTTTATTGGAAATATAGGTTTATTCATAGCTAATGTATAGCAGAGAGACTAAGCCACCGACCGCCCATAACAATGTCAACATACCCCGGCCTTACAATTAATGTCAACATACCAGCCTCGCCTGAAGCTTCCCATTCATAAATTGTGTGAGCAGTGTCCCGTATTTATGATACGTTAGGGAAGATGTGTTGTACATTTGTTATTTTAAAAGGGAGTTATTTCAGAGAGGATATATATGGGTATTCCCCCCTCATTAAACTTTTCTTTCGTTGGTGTCTATTAAACGTATCCGGTATTTAATACATTTGAATGATGTAGGAAAAGTATGTGCGTGAAGATGTTGTACCTATATCCGAACACGAATGTATGACACAGGAAGGGTGTGTGGAATGCACTCCTCCTCGTAAGGGTAAAATACGCGTTTAAACTCACCATTTAAATGATGATGACATTACTTTTTAGATGTATAATTGGTATCAGTGAGTGAGTGAATTTAGTTTTACGCCCCACTCGGCTTTATTCCAGCTCTAGGACGGTGGTCTGTCAATAAACGAGCTTGGACCAGACAATCCAGTGATCAACAGCATGAGCAGCGATCTGTGCAACTAGGAACCGATGGCACGTGTCATCCGAGTCGGCGAGACTGACCAACCGATCCCCGTCAGTCGCCGATAAGCATGGGTTACTGAAGGTCCATTCTATAACCCGGGACCTTCACGGGTGTAGTATGACGAAGACTATATACTAATATGCCAAAAAAATGAGAAAAAAACAAACAAACAATTCATTCGTATCATTTATTGATTCGAGCCAATCGGTTCCATACAAAGCCGTGATATACGAATGGACAATAGTATTCACTCTGGAACATTATTTAGTCACTCATATACACATGCTGCTGCTGCTCGAAGGCCCTATTGTTTAAATAGCGAGTCCATGTTTTGAAACACATTTCGCACTGTTGAATGTTTCCTTTTCTACGCTGTTTTAAGGTTGAATGGTTGTCTATAGTCTATGCTTTATCCATTGCTTGTAACGATTTCCGTCCAGGAGGTCCCAGTTTCACCATTCCTCTCACGTAGAGGGAAATTCGGCGTTTCTTATCGTTCAAACGCCTCAGTTTACGAGGTGTTTTCAAAATATGAATCAAACTAGACACGTGGCGTTGACTCGGCATTCTCTTCTGACTGTTAGACTGATATAGTAGTGATGGGTATTTATGCCTAATCGTTCTGCTCACGATCATCATCCTCCTCCTCGTCATCACCGTCGTTATCCTCTGCAACGCTATCAGATTCAGTCTCACTTTCTATTTCCGGCATATCCATCAAAGGCAGGATCTCTTTCATCTTGGGTTTTAGGAGGAGTTTTATTTTATTTTTGAGAACGGATTGTTCCGTGGAAGGATTCATGTCTCCCAGGTTGTATAGCATGTTTTGAAACAGAAGTGCCTCTTTAAAGTACGTGGTATATTCCATCGCATAGTTGAGAGTACTACGCACTAGATCCTCCCACCTCAGTTTCAATCTTCTCTCAATCCATTCTTGCGTTCGTCCCTGTCGCTTGTACTGTTTTTTCTGCAGTTTCATCTTGACATGAAACGTATCGTACACCTGCTTCCAGATGCGTTGTAAGCCTACATTTTGCCACTCCTCGGCTTCCATATTAGTGAATGTTGACTTCCCACGTGGAGGTTTGACGGCAAGACCACTGCCTTTCTGGGAAGAGGCTAGGTCGTCAAAGTCACTGTCATCGTCATCACTCTCGAGCCTGGCACGCTTTCTCTTAGGTTGAAGGCTATTGGCCGGACACCAGTGTTTGATATGTCGCTGTAGATCGTGCATGTTATCTATCAGCACCCCGCAATCTGCGCAAGCCGTGGCCATAGTCAATGATGTCTCACTACTCGTGTCTGAATCGGTTTCAATTGGCGTGAGCTGATGTTGGGGCAATCTCTCTTCTTGTGTCAGAGGACGATCCAGAGATTCTGTTGTAGTCAACTTCTCCCTACGCAGATCAGGTTCAGACTGTGCTGTTGTTCTCCTGTTTTCCTCATTTATGAGGTTAACATGCAGTCGATCCTTATCTTTGGTGGTAGGTTTTAGATCGATGGTGAGTTGTCCATAGGGTGTTTCAGTAACCTTTTCATACATAGCCATAAAGTGATCCATATGTTCGGGGAAAATTCTACGAGCGAAGAGTTTGATTTGCTGTTTATCTATGGGGGAATGAAACAGGGTCACATAATGCGCATTCAAAGCAATGTCTCTCGATTCCTTACCCCTCGGAAACAGATTTTGTATCAAGAGAAAGATCAATACATTCTTGTGATGTGAGGTTTGAGTAAACAACCGCGAAATACGCTTGTCGTGCTTTGCTTCGGCCAGGAAATCATCCAGGACCAACACGTTCTGTTGACGAGCATCAAAGTAATCCTCGTCCAAGATATCGTAGGGAATTCCTTTGACAAAGGTCAGCTGAGGCAGCTGCTCACCGAGGTCCTTATATAATGGCTGCCATTGAGTATAACACCAAACGATGCGGGTAGGTTGGGGTTGGATCAGGCCATGCCGGAGAACATGAGAGGTAAACACAGACTTTCCACAACCACTGGGTCCCACAACGAGCGCATTTGAGGGAATCAGGAACTTGAATTGTTCTCGAAGATCAGATATGCATGGTAAGTGAGGCAGCCACGAGTGGACTTGCGATGGCGGCGGCGGCGGCGGATGGGCTTGTAACGGCGGGTTGGCTTGACGCAGCGGCGGCGGTGGGTGGACTTGCGGCGGCGGCGGCGTTAGCGGGTGGGCTTGTAATGGCGGGTGGATTTGCGGCGGCGGCGGTAGCGGATGGGCTTGCGGCGGCGGCGTTAGCGGGTGGGCTTGTAATGGCGAGTGGACTTGCGGCGGCGGGTGGGCTTGTAACGGCGGCGGCGGTATGCTATGTTTATTTCTCCTGTGTCGTAACATGACATCTCTCCTTGAAAACATTTTTTCACAGTCCGGACAGGTGGCAACCCCCATGGTGATCCAATACGGTGTGCGATTAGAGGGTATGAAGCTTTCTTTTATACCCTTGACTCTGTTGACGCTTCAAGGCAGCAATTGCCCGTTCCACCACAGCCTTCACCTCCGACACATGTTGTATTTTCACGGGTTGGGGTGTTGTCTTCGATCCCTGTTGGGTTGTCATCGTTTTCATTTTAGGTGTTACCTGTCTCTTCTTTGTCTTCAGCGTCGACTTCTTGGCTGCTTGTGGTTTCTTTCTCTGTTGTGATTTTCTCAACGTAGTCTTCCTAAATATATCTCTAGGGTCAAGTCTAATCTCTGATGCTTTCTTCATGTTGTTCACGTCCAATCCGTTTGCTGGCGAGAGTAAAACTGTTTGTCGGGCTACACTACTGTAGAGTTTATACTGTCTTACACGTGCAGGGATTCTTGGAAGACACTCTTTTCTTCACAGCACACTTGTGAGTATGTTAAAAAAGCGATCATATTAGTATATAGTCTTCGTCATACTACACCCGTGAAGGTCCCGGGTTATAAAAATCGACCTTCAGTAACCCATGCTTATCGGCGACTGACGGGGATCGGTTGGTCCGACTCGGATGGCACGTGCCGTCGGTTCCTAGTTGCACAGATCGCTGCTCATGCTGTTGATCACTGGATTGTCTGGTCCAAGCTCGTTTATTGACAGACCACCGTCCTAGAGCTGGAATAAAGCCGAGTGGGGCGTAAAACTAAATTCACTCACTCACTGATACCAATTATACATCTAAAAAGTAATGTCATCATCATTTAAATGGTGAGTTTAAACGCGTATTTTACCCTTACAAGGAGGAGTGCATTCCACACACCCTTCCTGTGTCATACATTCGTGTTCGGATATAGGTACAACATCTTCACGCACATACTTTTCCTACATCATTCAAATGTATTAAATACCGGATACGTTTAATAGACACCAACGAAAGAAAAGTTTAATGAGGGGGGAATACCCATATATATCCTCTCTGAAATAACTCCCTTTTAAAATAACAAATGTACAACACATCTTCCCTAACGTATCATAAATACGGGACACTGCTCACACAATTTATGAATGGGAAGCTTCAGGCGAGGCTGGTATGTTGACATTAATTGTAAGGCCGGGGTATGTTGACATTGTTATGGGCGGTCGGTGGCTTAGTCTCTCTGCTATACATTAGCTATGAATAAACCTATATTTCCAATAAAACATTTTCCTCGTGAAACATTTTTCCATGATAAACTCTGTTCTCTCTTCGAATTAAGGGTGAGTATTGTAAACATGAAAATGTCCTATAGATTGCTTCCATCACTTTCCCAACAAACCTAGCTTCGTGCCGTCACACGGGTACATATACTCATCAGTTTTCTATTGAACATAGACATGGTTCTAACTATCAATTGTCAAAATAGCACGTTCTGAAGTAAAACTGTGCACATCATGATACACGGTAAAAACTCAAACCGTACGGTTTATTTGTCATCGCGTTAAATGGAAACGCTAGCGTTGAAACATCAACTACGCTAGTCGGGATAGGGCTGAATAAGTGAACGCCCTCTATACAAATGGTTCATAATAGTACGCAGCGCGGGGTGATTCGAAATCCGGCTGCCTTCAGCGTTATAGTCAATGCAGGGTGACGTGACTACCTCGTTCTTGCGCGCTAAATGTAATTAAACGACACTGCTAGCTTACTGATTGCGTAGTCTTATCTATTTTGTCTCTATGTATTTTTTTCTATATAGGTTGTCTAACGTTCGTGGTGTACAACGTGTAGACCGTATAAGATGGATCTGTTCCAGCTAGACGTACAGTTTTTTTTCCTACATTACCCGACGTATATCGTGTTGACTTAACCCGTCTCCATTGTGGTACTTGTACTTTCAACACACACCCTGCATTCATCAAAACCAGGTCGCACGCTCTAGCGAGCGCGGGTTAAACGACGAGGCCACGTCAGTTGTTAAGCGCGCTTAATTCAAACTGGGCTGACGGGTACGGTCTGTCTATTCAAGGCAGCACGCTATACACATAGCTCTATTGAATACCCTTTACTTTTGTTTTCTTATGAATTCTTTTCTGTCTTATAAACACACACCTTTCATTCCCCCTCACCTGTGACGCGCTGTTGATGCATGAGTCATCCTATCCGATCACGTGACTTGGATCAGCCAATCACCTTCGCATCCGCCTGGATCAACCGGATCAACCAAAACTACCTTCTGCGGACTTAGACTATACTACTCGCCGAAAAGCACATACTCCAACAGTGCGCAGAATCTGAAGGGGCCAAAAACATTGTCAAGATTTATAACGCTTTTCCTGCAAAAGGCGTCACAATGTTCTTGGAATATTGCGAGGAAGGCAACCTGAACCAATATGTGAGTAAACGTTTATTCATGAAGAAACATCTGAATGCAGCCGACTGTCGTTCTTTCATGACCGACATTGCCAGTGGTTTGCAGTTTCTTCACAACATTGATATCATACACGCCAACCTACTGCCAGAAAACATCCTTGTGACGTCATGCAGTAAACCTGTTTATAAAATAGGAGGATTTGGATCGGCAGCTGGTCGCCAGGCCGGGAGAAATAACAGGAGAGATGAGGAACATGGCGGGTTAGATGGGACTGAAGACGCTTGTTTTTTGCCCCCTGAAGAGGCTCTGGACAAGAAAAGTGATATTTTCTCCCTTGGAGCTGTCACCTATGCTTTATGGAGTCCGCAATTTGTCGACGACAAACTAGTTGCCTACTATGGTGGACGTCGTCTGGCCAAGATGGCAGGGAAAATAGACCTCGGTCACATCACTGACCAGGGACTGCGAGACATCATCAATGAAGCCTTAAAAGCAGATATAGCTGGACGCCCAACAGCAGAAGAGGTTTGTTCAATGCTGAATACAGGTTACTCGTGGTGGAAGATTCTGATTTGTGGCGGCGTTGTAGCTGGTGTCTCGATTTACGGATACACGTATTTCAGAAATAACACTTAAACAATGGCGACACGTTGATATAATTAACACTATCTGTCGCTCGCCATTAAGGCGCTAAAACAAAGACTAGTGGGCTCGTAATCAGTAAACGGTGTCTGAGAGAGGTATTCATGTTAAACTGCGGCATGGTATCTCAGTGACATGGCACTATTAATCGGCATCAATCCGGACTAATACAAGCAGACACACACACACACACACACACACACACACACACACACACACACACACACACACACAGACACACACACAGACACACACACACAGACACACACACACACACACACACACACACAGTGCAATAATCATGGGCGCGACGTTAAACCCAATTTCACCTCACCTCACATCACATGTCATGATACTGAATAGAATCAGACTGAGGAAAATGTTGACGCATTAAACTGATAGACTTGTCAGTGCATAGGAAAATGCACAATTCATTAGACGAGGTAGAAAACGTGTTGGCTATAATCAAGTGTGTTGAATTCCCTCATACCGCCCGGAAGTAAATCAACCAGGACATTCAGTATTTATTCTATGCAATATATCCTGACTCAGGTCAGGTACAAAGTTTCCTAGCACATTATATTTGGCAGTGATCGGCTTGTTATCGACAAGGAAGGAAATTACGTACAACGCCCAAATGCCTAACTGTAGACGAATACATCACGTTCATATTGCCTAACTTTCCACGCGGCGAGGGTAACTTTAACCCCAATGGTCTAACTGTAGATTGTATATTCCAATGAACAAATCTGACACACCGCTGCTTGATGTGTGAAGAGAAAATGCTTTTGGCGTGGTAGTTGACTGCATAGCATTGACGCAAACGGTATTTAATGGTGTTTCCTGAAAATTGTACCTGAATCGTTTGATCATATTTATCCTTTAGTATGTTCTTGCATTTGTGATATGACATTTGAAGGAACAAAATGTTTCAGGTATTATGTTTTATTCAGTTTTACATGTACATTATTTTCAGTACAGTATTGCAATCAAAACCCTCTGACTCACCCCACCATGTAATAAAAGGTATAAAAGGTATCTTTTACGTCAATTTTTTTTTGTCTCTCCTTGTTCATTTGAATACAGCAATTTACCAGAGGTTAAAACATCTTTCCTTCTTTATATAATGATCCTAGTCACATTTGTATAAGGTTCACATCAGCAAGAGCAAAAATAGCCCTAATTAACATAACAATATGTTCGCTTGAAATTCAGGGAGTTCCATTTGAGGTCAACTGATAAATAATTTATTGATCTATGAGGAAACTTAATTTCTATGAAGAACAGTCTGAATTGAAGGTGTTGGCCCGGAGCTCCAAATTTGATATTTAGGAGGAAAACTCCTCTTGCGCTGAAGAAAAGCGAGTGACTGTTGATAATGTTCAGTTTTAACTGATTTACATTACTTTTCAAGCTTCTTGTGTATGTTGAACGTGGGTAAGTTGACGCGAGAGTGAACGACTGCTATGAAAATGTAACAAATGGAGTAAACATGATATTTTGTTGATACACGGAGATGTCTGCTAATATTGGTTAATATTATCACATTCTGTTATGTACTGGTATTAGTATAGACACATAAGAAACATAAACATGGAATGAACTATAGGTTCCTCGTCGTACTGTTGGTGGTACGTGGGCTGGTCAAATGTTCTGATCCTAACAAACAAAACGATTAATTGTGAAAATGTTTTTATTTCATTTTTCAACATAATCTCCCTGCTTTTTAATACACTTCTTATTCGATAGTGAAGCTTTTAAATCTTGTCAGGAAGACGTTTTCTGAAGTAAACCAGAAAAACCTCGACGCTTTTCTTTGATAGAATCTCTCAGGCGATGATACAAATTAGTATGTAGTAGTTACCGGTAATCTTCTTTGGGTTTTCTATGTAATCAACAAGGATCACACCCTTTGCATCCGAGAATACAGTGGCCATAACTTCCTTCACTGATCTTGAAGACTTGAATTTCATAGCGGTAGACCCATGTTTCATCACCCGTTACTAATCTCTTTTGAATTTGACGAAATCCTCCTCAATTAGCTCTAATTTTCGCTGGCAATGTCAGTTCTATTTTCCTTAAGATCAGAATTTAGAAACCTTGGCACCCAACGAGCAGATATCTTTTTCATCTGTAAATGTTCATGAATAATAGTTTCAATGGATCCATGGCTTAGACCTGTGTCTTCCTCGAGTTCAGCAATGGTAATACGTCTATCTGACTATACGTTTTTCTATCTCCTTGATTGACTCTTCATTGATAGAAGTTGAAGGAACCCCAGACCTTGGGCCATCGTCAAGGCTTGTCATCATCTCCCAACCTTATACATTGCTGCCCAACGGTTCACAGTAGAATAGCTAGGGCACTTATCCCCATACACCTGTGACATGCGGTCATGAATTTCCATCTTCCCGAGGCAAGGGAGTTAACTGACCATAATAGTCCAGTTTCCACCCTTGCCGAACTAGGCTGGAATTCCTGGGCTCGACCGTAGCGCCACCAGTGGTTATTACGAGTTATGTTGGATCTATGGACCAATCAGATTCCAGCTCTCGTGTCTCTTGCATTTGTTTCAAACAAAATGGTGGCGCCCAGTCAAAACGATCTGATTTATAATCAAGATCTATATTGTGATAAAACGTGTCTTACATAGCGAAGTGCATCAAATCACATGAGCACCTTGATTAAAAACATGAAAAGACTTGAAAAATATCTGTTGACAACGAGTTGGCGGTGCACATGTTTTGCAAATCATGCAATCGACAGAAATCTGCACAACATTTTACAAACCGGATTTCGATTTCGGTGCGGGATATTGATTGGACTATGCATAGACTTGTTAGCCCAGCCAAAATGTAACTCCATAATACCAGCCTAGTTCGGCAAGGGTGGAAACTGGACTTTTATAGTCAGTTAACACACTTGCCTCGGGAAGATGTGAATTTCTTGGGGAGTACTTTTCTCTAAAGTCAAAAACTTGATGACTGCTCGGTACCCGTTCTTTTCCATTTCGGTGTCCGTTTGGACTCCATCGCGTTCAACTGGCTGTCACTAACAAATACACGCCCTCAACAGACCAAATACACTTGCAATGAACTACTCAAACAATGTACTACATTGACTTGTTCACTTTGTCATGGCCCATAGATGAAAGTTAGTCAGGCTTAGAGCTTTTTGACCAGCCCTCGTATCAAGCAATGTTTTCATTGCTGATGCCCAATTCTTATCAACCAGCATAAGAATTCGTATGTTTATTTGCTTGATTCTATATCATGGTTGTATGTATGTCAATGTATTTAGTTAGTCGTATTGTACATTATTAAAGAATAAAAGAGGTCCACAGCAAATCAAATTCAAAATCCATGTCCATCTGTAATAATTATTGCTCATCAATTAGACAATGTTTGCAAACAATTCATTTTTTATTCACTCATATCGGTTGTCCACTGTACATCATTCACAACCCTTATTGAGGGCGTGAGGGCATGTCCTTTGTCACGACCGAAACGTATATTACATGCAGTATACCGTTTATCAAGTGCAATATCTAGTATACCGGGGGCACGGGTGGCCCAGTCGTCCAAGGCGCCGCGATTCGCTGTGCAGAGTTGAGTCCCTTGGGCATGCCAGAAAACTATGATTGTGGGTTCGAATCCCGGTTCGCCCCGATTATGTTTCTAGGTTTGTCAGCACCATACCCGTGCTCTTGGATTTCACCAAAGTGGTAAACGTCAGAGACCTGCATCACTTCGGGCTTTCCTCCCACATAAAGCTGACATGCCGTGATATAACTGGAATACTGTTGAAAGCGGCGTTAAACCCAACTCACTCACCCACTCCAGTATACCACATGTACTATAAGAGTGTGTCGCATGCAGTGTGCGCCGGGCGATATATCGCTGAACAGAAACAGATGAAGGGAGATGCATGTAAACGAGCGCAAGTTGGGCAGTTTGGAACTGGGAGTTGAGCACCCGCGCCGGTGAAGAGCTCACAATAAAACATTGTTGACCCGCAGACGGACTTGTGTTATCAAGACGTATCCGGAGCAACATTCCAGCAGATACAGCATGATAATACGTCCCCGGAGCAATATTGCAGCAGATACAGCATGATAACACGTATCCGGAGCCATATTCCAGCAGCTACAGCATGATAACACGTACCGGGAGCGATATTCCAGCAGCTACAGCATGATAACACGTACCCGGAGCAATCTCCCAGCAGCTACAACATGATAACACGTACCCGGGGCGATATTCCAGCAGCTACAGCATGATAACACGTACCCGGAGCAATATTGCAGCAGCTACAGCATGATAACACGTACCCGGGGCGATATTCCAGCAGCTACAGCATGATAACACGTACCCGGAGCAATCTCCCAGCAGCTACAACATGATAACACGTACCCGGAGCGATATTCCAGCAGCTACAGCATGATAACACGTACCCGGAGCGATATTCCAGCAGCTACAGCATGATAACACGTTTCCGGAGCGATATTCCAGCAGCTAAAGCATGATAACACGTTTCCGAAGCGATATTCCAGCAGCTACAGCATGATAACACGTACCCGGAGCGATATTGCAGCAGCTACAGCATGATAACACGTACCCGGAGCGATATTCCAGCAGCTACAGCATGATAACACGTACCCGGAGCAACATTCCAGCAGCTACAGCATGATAACACGTACCCGGGGCGATATTCTAGCAGCTACAGCATGATAACACGTACCCGGAGCAATATTGCAGCAGCTACAGCATGATAACACGTACCCGGGGCGATATTCCAGCAGCTACAACATGATAACACGTACCCGGAGCAATATTGCAGCAGCTACAGCATGATAACACGTACCCGGAGCGATATTCCAGCAGCTACAGCATGATAACACGTACCCGGAGCAACATTCCAGCAGCTACAGCATGATAACACGTACCCGGAGCGATATTCCAGCAGCTACAGCATGATAACACGTTTCCGGAGCGATATTCCAGCAGCTACAGCATGACAACACGTTTCCGGAGCGATATTCCAGCAGCTACAGCATGATAACACGTACCCGGAGCGATATTCCAGCAGCTACAGCATGAAAACACGTACCCGGAGCAACATTCCAGCAGCTACAGCATGATAACACGTACCCGGAGCGATATTCCAGCAGCTACAGCATGATAACACGTACCCGGAGCGATATTCCAGCAGCTACAGCATGATAACACGTTTCCGGAGCGATATTCCAGCAGCTACAGCATGATAACTCGTTTCCGAAGCGATATTCCAGCAGCTACAGCATGATAACACGTACCCGGAGCCATATTCCAGCAGCTACAGCATGATAATACGTACCCGGAGCAATATTCCAGCAGTTACAGCATGATAACACGTACCCGGAGCAATATTGCAGCAGCCACAGCATAATAACACGTACCCGGAGCGATATTCCAGCAGCTACAGCATGATAACACGTACCCGGAGCCATATTCCAGCAGCTACAGCATGATAACACGTACCCGGAGCGATATTCCAGCAGCTACAGCATGATAACACGTACCCGGAGCAACATTCCAGCAGCTACAGCATGATAACACGTACCCGGAGCGATATTCCAGCAGCTACAGCATGATAACACGTACCCGGAGCGATATTCCAGCAGCTACAGCATGATAACACGTTTCCGAAGCGATATTGCAGCAGCTACAGCATGATAACACGTTTCCGGAGCGATATTCCAGCAGCTACAGCATGATAACACGTACCCGGAGCGACATTCAAGCAGCTACAGCATGATAACACGTACCCGGAGCAACATTCCAGCAGCTACAGCATGATAACACGTACCCGGGGCGATATTCCAGCAGCTACAGCATGATAACACGTACCCGGAGCAATATTGCAGCAGCTACAGCATGATAACACGTACCCGGGGCGATATTCCAGCAGCTACAGCATGATAACACGTACCCGGAGCAATATTCCAGCAGCTACAGCATGATAACACGTACCCGGAGCGATATTCCAGCAGCTACAGCATGATAACACGTACCCGGAGCAACATTCCAGCAGCTACAGCATGATAACACGTAGCCGGAGCGATATTCCAGCAGCTACAGCATGATAACACGTTTCCGGAGCGATATTCCAGCAGCTACAGCATGACAACACGTTTCCGGAGCGATATTCCAGCAGCTACAGCATGATAACACGTACCCGGAGCGATATTCCAGCAGCTACAGCATGATAACACGTACCCGGAGCAACATTCCAGCAGCTACAGCATGATAACACGTACCCGGAGCGATATTCCAGCAGCTACAGCATGATAACACGTAGCCGGAGCGATATTCCAGCAGCTACAGCATGATAACACGTTTCCGGAGTGATATTCCAGCAGCTACAGCATGATAAGACGTTTCCGGAGCGATATTCCAGCAGCTACAGCATGATAACACGTACCCGGAGCCATATTCCAGCAGCTACAGCATGATAACACGTACCCGGAGCAATATTCCAGCAGCTACAGCATGATAACACGTACCCGGAGCAATATTGCAGCAGCCACAGCATAATAACACGTACCCGGAGCGATATTCCAGCAGCTACAGCATGATAACACGTACCCGGAGCCATATTCCAGCAGCTACAGCATGATAACACGTACCCGGAGCGATATTCCAGCAGGTACTGCATTTGTGGTCCGAGCATGCCCTTTCTATGTAGATTTTAAACAGCGTCGTAAGACTCTTGGCCAAAAGTTGTTTGATCAGGGTTACAACATAGAAGGCCTTAATAGGGAAGTTTTATGGTTTACATGTGAACGTTTGATTTGCCCTTGCGTGTGTTTGTGACGGGTTGCCACCGATAGGACAGGATACGCTCGCCTTATCGAGTGAGTGAGTGAGTGAGTGAGTGAGTGAGTGAGTGACGAGCGAAAGCTTTAATCACTGGGCTACCCGACCGCCCCACCTTATCGAGTTTTCCTGGTAGCATCATATACTGTCATACATACCCTGATACAAATAAGGGGACACGGGTGGCCCAGTCGTCTAAGGCACCGCGATTCGCTGTGCAGAGTTGCGTCCCTTGGGCACACCAGAAACCTATGATTGTGGGTTTGTTTCTGGCTTTACTCCCTCATTAAGCTGACACGCCGTGATATAACTGGAATACTATTAAAAGCCTCGTTAAATCCAACTCACTGATACAAATATATTCAATACAGCCCATGTAAGTCTATAATGTTTGGCAAGTCTAGATTACTGCAGTATCAGGTATCTAGAAATGACGTCTTTAAATGAAGTTCATTTTTATTAAGATAATTTAACAACTATTGTTTTCTGTGGGATACGTTCATTTCAGAAACTAGATGTTAGTCTAGTAGCATCGCTATAGTGATTAACAACACGTGCTGGATTACGATATAGTCGGAATAGAACAATGGACTCCGATTTTAGCAGAGATTCCTTGTGATTATGGAAATGTTTTTTGTCGTGACGTTCTGTATTAACTCATTCAATTGTTGTGACTATCGCACCTACTTCTGTGTATTTCGGTTAACTTAGCCCATGGTTGGTGTCCTGAATCAGTTGCTATGACTGTCGACCGCCTCCGTGGTCTAGTGGTAGAGCGTCCGCCCGGAGAGCGGAAGGTCCGGGGCTCGATCCCCGGCCGCGTCATACCAAAAGACGTTAAAAGATGGTACTTGTTGTTACCCTGTCTGTCGCTCGGCATTAAGGGGCTAAAACAAGTACTGGTCGGCTCGGAGTCAGTATACTGTGTCTGAGTGGGGTATTCATGTTAAACTGGTATGGTATCTCAGTGGGCTAGCCCTATATATCGGCATCAGTCCGGACTAGTACAAGCAGCCACACACACAAACACACGTACATGCACGTCGCTATATAAGTGCAATAATCTTGGACGCGACGTTAAACCCAATTTCACCTCACCTGCTATGACTGTCATGACTATTTTGAGATTTTACGTGCGCTTTCTGTCATTATGCCTATGTTCACACGTTGTTACTGTGGCCAGTCCCCTCCTTAATATAGCCTGTTGAAAACGCGGGTTGGTGGTGATTCAGGCCCGAAATATACAGATGTGTGCCGACTCAAGGCCGAGCTATAAGACTGAATGAAATCTGTAGGTAAAGAACTAAACTGTGAAATCAGTAAATGACCGATCAAGATCAATGAGCAATTAACAATTACATTCAACAGAGTTTTAGGTTTCCACTTAACAAAAGACAATATAATGGGTCTAATAAAAACATACTAACCGATAATTACTGATAGGGTACGACAGAATGTTCCGAATTGGAAGCTGCCAAGAATTCGTTGTTTTCAACTTGGTTTAACCGCCTCCGTTGTCTAGTGGTACAGCGTCCGCCCGGAGAGCGGAAGGTTCGGGTTTCAATCCCCGGCTGCGTGATACCGAAAGACGTTAAAAGATGGTACTTGTTGTTACCCTGTCTGGTGCTCGGCATTAAGGGGCTAAAACAAGGACTGGTCGGCTCGGAGTCAGTATACTGTGTCTGAGTTGGGTATTCATATTAAACTGTGGCATGGTATCTCAATGGGCTAGCACTATAAATCGGCATCAGTCCGGACTAGTACAAGCAGCAGACGCACGCACGCACGCAGTGATTGATGTCATGAGCATCGATCCACGCAATTGGGACACGATGACATGAATTAACCAAATCAGCGAGCCTGACCACATGACCCGCTGAGTACATATCTGCACCAAATGGCATTTTAGTGATAAGGTGAAAACGTACTGTAATATCGATTTTTTTGTGTGAGCTCTTTAGGCTATGGCCTTGGGCTATAATGGAGATAATATTAACATTGTGTTACTAAATATATCAAGTGATTCATTCGTGGCCAACTCGTGTTATTCCGGGACAAGCTACGGAGAGAGGCGAGTAGTGACGAACGATGTTAGTCCTGACGGGCTTAGGTAACAACAGGGGTTATCTGAACCACGACCTGACTGGCTGACTCACAGTCAGGTGTTCAGTCTAAATATAACTACGCGCCATTGAATCTAACTGTACTTCGTCGCATTTCCTTGAGATTATTCAGAGGAGTCATATTCCAGGCATACGAAAAATGAAGGAAACAGAGCTGGTTCAAGGTCGGTTCTCAACATTGAGGAACTTTAACATAGGTAACAAAATTGTGCTTGTGAAAGCATTTTCGTGTCCACAGCCGATTGCAGACGCCGAAAAGAATATACTCCGACAATGCGCAGAATCTGAAGGGGCCAAAAACATTGTCAAGATTTATGACGCTTTTCCTGCAAAAGGCGTCACAATGATCTTGGAATATTGCGAGGAAGGCAACCTGAACCAATATGTGAGTAAACGTTTATTCATGAAGAAACCTCCGAATGCAGCCGACTGTCGTTCTTTAATGACCGACATTGCCAGTGGTTTGCAGTTTCTTCACAACATTGATATCATACACGCCAACCTACTGCCAGAAAACATCCTTGTGACGTCATACAGTAAACCTGTTTATAAAATAGGAGGATTTGGATCGGCAGCTCGTCGCAAGGCCAGGAGAAATAACAGGAGAGTTGAGGAACATGGTGGGTTAGATGCGACTGAAGACTCTTGTTTTTTGCCCCCTGAAGGGGCTCTGGACAAGAAAAGTGATATTTTCTCCCTTGGAGCTGTCACCTATGCTTTATGGAGTCCGCAATTTGTCAACGACAAACTAGTTGCCTACTATGGTGGACGTCATCTGGCCAAGATGGCAGGGCAAATAGACCTCCGTCACATCACTGACCAGAGACTGCGAGACATCATCAATGAAGCCTTAAAAGGAGATATATTTGGACGCCCAACAGCAGAACAAGTTTGTTCAATGCTGAATACAGGTTACACGTGGTGGAATATTCTGATTTTTGGCGGCGTTGTAGCTGGTGTCTGCATATATTTCAGAAATAACACTGAAACAATGGGATATAATTTAAAAAAGAATTAAAGAGATCATTATCCCAATATATTTCTATGGATCAATATGAAGTGAAACTGTGGATATGTAGAGAGCCAGCTGTGGAGTCCACAATCCAACCAACCACCAACATTGTGAATGGGAGATCAGTTGACCACACTGTCTATCAATGGTGCCACGGAAACCACAATTCGGCCACTTTGTAGCTTTGTGAAAAGGATTCTGTCACATATTATAACTGTGATGTGTGGTTTAAATGAAGTTCATTTTTATTAAGATAATTTAACAACTATTGTTTTCTGTGGGATACGTTCATTTCAGAAACTAGATGTTAGTCTAGTAGCATCGCTATAGTGATTAACAACACGTGCTGGATTACGATATAGTCGGAATAGAACAATGGACTCCGATTTTAGCAGAGATTCCTTGTGATTATGGAAATGTTTTTTGTCGTGACGTTCTGTATTAACTCATTCAATTGTTGTGACTATCGCACCTACTTCTGTGTATTTCGGTTAACTTAGCCCATGGTTGGTGTCCTGAATCAGTTGCTATGACTGTCGACCGCCTCCGTGGTCTAGTGGTAGAGCGTCCGCCCGGAGAGCGGAAGGTCCGGGGCTCGATCCCCGGCCGCGTCATACCAAAAGACGTTAAAAGATGGTACTTGTTGTTACCCTGTCTGTCGCTCGGCATTAAGGGGCTAAAACAAGTACTGGTCGGCTCGGAGTCAGTATACTGTGTCTGAGTGGGGTATTCATGTTAAACTGGTATGGTATCTCAGTGGGCTAGCCCTATATATCGGCATCAGTCCGGACTAGTACAAGCAGCCACACACACAAACACACGTACATGCACGTCGCTATATAAGTGCAATAATCTTGGACGCGACGTTAAACCCAATTTCACCTCACCTGCTATGACTGTCATGACTATTTTGAGATTTTACGTGCGCTTTCTGTCATTATGCCTATGTTCACACGTTGTTACTGTGGCCAGTCCCCTCCTTAATATAGCCTGTTGAAAACGCGGGTTGGTGGTGATTCAGGCCCGAAATATACAGATGTGTGCCGACTCAAGGCCGAGCTATAAGACTGAATGAAATCTGTAGGTAAAGAACTAAACTGTGAAATCAGTAAATGACCGATCAAGATCAATGAGCAATTAACAATTACATTCAACAGAGTTTTAGGTTTCCACTTAACAAAAGACAATATAATGGGTCTAATAAAAACATACTAACCGATAATTACTGATAGGGTACGACAGAATGTTCCGAATTGGAAGCTGCCAAGAATTCGTTGTTTTCAACTTGGTTTAACCGCCTCCGTTGTCTAGTGGTACAGCGTCCGCCCGGAGAGCGGAAGGTTCGGGTTTCAATCCCCGGCTGCGTGATACCGAAAGACGTTAAAAGATGGTACTTGTTGTTACCCTGTCTGGTGCTCGGCATTAAGGGGCTAAAACAAGGACTGGTCGGCTCGGAGTCAGTATACTGTGTCTGAGTTGGGTATTCATATTAAACTGTGGCATGGTATCTCAATGGGCTAGCACTATAAATCGGCATCAGTCCGGACTAGTACAAGCAGCAGACGCACGCACGCACGCAGTGATTGATGTCATGAGCATCGATCCACGCAATTGGGACACGATGACATGAATTAACCAAATCAGCGAGCCTGACCACATGACCCGCTGAGTACATATCTGCACCAAATGGCATTTTAGTGATAAGGTGAAAACGTACTGTAATATCGATTTTTTTGTGTGAGCTCTTTAGGCTATGGCCTTGGGCTATAATGGAGATAATATTAACATTGTGTTACTAAATATATCAAGTGATTCATTCGTGGCCAACTCGTGTTATTCCGGGACAAGCTACGGAGAGAGGCGAGTAGTGACGAACGATGTTAGTCCTGACGGGCTTAGGTAACAACAGGGGTTATCTGAACCACGACCTGACTGGCTGACTCACAGTCAGGTGTTCAGTCTAAATATAACTACGCGCCATTGAATCTAACTGTACTTCGTCGCATTTCCTTGAGATTATTCAGAGGAGTCATATTCCAGGCATACGAAAAATGAAGGAAACAGAGCTGGTTCAAGGTCGGTTCTCAACATTGAGGAACTTTAACATAGGTAACAAAATTGTGCTTGTGAAAGCATTTTCGTGTCCACAGCCGATTGCAGACGCCGAAAAGAATATACTCCGACAATGCGCAGAATCTGAAGGGGCCAAAAACATTGTCAAGATTTATGACGCTTTTCCTGCAAAAGGCGTCACAATGATCTTGGAATATTGCGAGGAAGGCAACCTGAACCAATATGTGAGTAAACGTTTATTCATGAAGAAACCTCCGAATGCAGCCGACTGTCGTTCTTTAATGACTGACATTGCCAGTGGTTTGCAGTTTCTTCACAACATTGATATCATACACGCCAACCTACTGCCAGAAAACATCCTTGTGACGTCATACAGTAAACCTGTTTATAAAATAGGAGGATTTGGATCGGCAGCTCGTCGCAAGGCCAGGAGAAATAACAGGAGAGTTGAGGAACATGGTGGGTTAGATGCGACTGAAGACTCTTGTTTTTTGCCCCCTGAAGGGGCTCTGGACAAGAAAAGTGATATTTTCTCCCTTGGAGCTGTCACCTATGCTTTATGGAGTCCGCAATTTGTCAACGACAAACTAGTTGCCTACTATGGTGGACGTCATCTGGCCAAGATGGCAGGGCAAATAGACCTCCGTCACATCACTGACCAGAGACTGCGAGACATCATCAATGAAGCCTTAAAAGGAGATATATTTGGACGCCCAACAGCAGAACAAGTTTGTTCAATGCTGAATACAGGTTACACGTGGTGGAATATTCTGATTTTTGGCGGCGTTGTAGCTGGTGTCTGCATATATTTCAGAAATAACACTGAAACAATGGGATATAATTTAAAAAAGAATTAAAGAGATCATTATCCCAATATATTTCTATGGATCAATATGAAGTGAAACTGTGGATATGTAGAGAGCCAGCTGTGGAGTCCACAATCCAACCAACCACCAACATTGTGAATGGGAGATCAGTTGACCACACTGTCTATCAATGGTGCCACGGAAACCACAATTCGGCCACTTTGTAGCTTTGTGAAAAGGATTCTGTCACATATTATAACTGTGATGTGTGGTTTACGGCAAATCGATGTGAAGACCAACAACAAGTGCCCTTGGACTCCACCTTCCACAGCCACAAGCAACGGATGAACAACGACCCCTATATGCAAGTCCCGTGTCCGTGCGAAAACCAAAATAAGCAAAGGACCAAAAATAAAGCCAAGGACTCCATCAAAGGCCAAGACCATGACCAACTCCTCGTATCATAAGATTGTCAACACTCGTCGCTCATAAGTGTTAAGTATTCAAATAACAATCCTGCATTGCAAACATTCTGTAATATTGACCTTTACTGTGACATGACCTTATACACAGGTGATTCTGGCCCTTCTCGATTTGGATCCCACGCTAAGTAATTGACTGTACAGTAAATCCTCATCAAATTACGAGGTAATCAGTATTTTTCTATCAATGGCCTTGATAAACTGTTTACATGGTGCTGCTGAATACCACATGTCGTAGTTCATTCCGGGACAAGCTACGGAAAGAGGCGAGTAGTGACGAAGGATGGTCGTCCTGATTGCCTTGGGTAACAATAAGGGTTATCTGAATCACGACCTGACCTACTGACTCTCGGTCAGGTGTTCAGTCTAAATATAACTTCACGTCACCGAATCTAACTACTACGTCGCATTTCCTTGAGACTGTTCAGATCTAGAGGAGTTGTATTCCACGAATACGAATAATGGCGGGAACAGAACTTGTTCCTGGTCGGTTCTCAAGAGTGCGCAAGGAAAAGAAAGGTAACAAGATGGTTGTTGAGAAAGTACTTGTCTGCTCACAACGTCAAGCAGCCGCCGAAAAGGACATACTCCGACAATGTGCAGAATCTGAAGGGGCCAAGAACATTGTCAAGATGATTGGGGAAGGTTTTACTGAAGATTGCTTCACACTGACCTTTGAATATTGCGAGGAAGGCAGCCTGGACCAGTATGTGAGTAAACGTTTAACCATGAAGAGTCCTCTAGACGAGGCCGACTGTCGTTCTGTCGTAACCGACATTGGCAGTGGATTGGAGTTTCTTCGTAAAATTGGTATCATACACGGAAATATACAGCCGGAAAACATCCTTGTGACATGGGACTTTGGAACGCTTTATAAGATAAGAGGATTTGGGTCTGCTGCTCGTCGCCTGACGCGGGAACATGCCGGGGAAGAAGGGACAGGAGACACTTGTTTTTCACCCCCTGAAGCGGCTCTGACAGAGAAAAGCGATATTTTCTCTCTTGGAGCTATCGCCTTTGCTTTACTGCGTCAGGAATTTGACCACAACAAACTAGTTGCCTACTACACTGGACGCCGTCTGGCCGAGGTAAGAGGGGAAATAGAACTCCGTCATGTCGCTGACCAGGGACTGGGAGACGTGATCAAGGCAGCCTTACGGTGAGACATGTCCAAACGCCCAACAGCAGAACAAGTTTGTGAAATGCTGAAAACAGTTTACTCGGATTCTGTTTTGATGAAACTGGCTTATGGCTACCTTGCAATCTGTGCGATTGGTATTGGTGTTGGTAATGGTGTGTTCCTGCGTCGCCAGTGAAAAGGGGGCCTGTCTGCATTTATTCAAACAGATCACCGAGGAAATGACTTGAATTCTGAAGTAGTCTACATTGTCTCCTACAGTATCTATAGTTGCGCAAATAATTTTCATGCAGGAGATTACTTTGAACGAGTTTTGTCATAAATATATAGGAATATCCTTGTTGGAAGTCTGCTCGTACTGCGCATCTGGTGTAACATTTTCATCAGAAGAATTACGACTTGATAGAGGGATATATTTCTCAAACTTCACTGGATCACTGTGCCAATCTATTTCTATGGATGAGGCATCACTGGGACACTCCAATATGAAGTGACACTGTGTATATGGTATGTAGGGAGCCAGCTGTGGACGATATCCGTCCATCCTGAGTCTACAGCACAAGTCAGCTTGACGAAGGCAGCCACCACGTTGTGAATAGGAGATCAGTTGACCACACTGTCTGTGAATTGTGCCACGTAAACCACAAATCAGACACTTTGTTGCTTGGTGAAAAGGATTCTGTCACATATTATAACTGTGATGTGTGGTTTACGGCGAACTGATGTGAAGAACAACTAGTACCCTTGGACTCCACTTTCCACAGCTGCAAGCAACGCATGAACAACGACCCCTACATGCGAAGCCCTGTCTGCGCAGAAACTAAAAGAAAACCAAGGACTTCATCAAAGGTAAAACATTCCAACTGAACTCAATGCCATGTGTCAGTGACTTGGTGACTTTTAGTGTTTTGTGTTTACAGTTTTCCTTTGGGTAAGTGTGAATACAACTTTGTCATTCTTGTTAAGTCTGTAAGTTACAATGTCTCTCTCCTCGTTTAAACCTACATGCTCCGATGATGGTGCACCCACCAGTAAGTCTTCTTTTCCTTTGAGGATCCGCCGAAAACCCAAACGTGCAAATAAGACTCCCCCTCCCCAGCCCCTCCCAAATTATCCCATCTACTCCCGTCCAGCCTGCCATCTCTACTCCCTCCGATCGCCTTGTCCCATTCATAACTGTAATGACCATTGTTCTCCCACCGCACCCCACCCCACCCCACCCAACCCCACCCCACACCACCCCACCCCACCCCACCCCCACTGAGGAAAATGTTGACGCACTAAACTTTAATTATGTTCAACTGGCCATCACAAATATGCAAACGGCCTCAACAGATCAAATACACGGGCAATGAACTACTCAAACAATGTACTACATTGATTGTTGTCATGGCCCATAGATGAGAGTTAGTCAGGCTTAGAGCTTTTTGACCAGCCCTCGTATCAAGCAATGTTTTCATTGCTGATGCCCAATTCTTATCAACCAGCATAAGCATTCGTATGTTTATTTGCTTGATTCTATATCATGGATGTATGTATTTATTGTATTTAGTTAGTCGTATTGTACATTATTAAAGAAAAAAAAGTGGTCCACAGCAAATTCAATTCAAAATCCATGTCTATCTATAATAACTATTGCTCAGCAATTAGACAATGTTTGCAAACAATTCATTTTTGTAAGCACTCATATCGATTGTCCACTGTACATCATTCACAATCCTTATTGAGGACGTGAGGGCATGTCCTTTGTCACGACCGAAACGTATATTACATGCAGTATACCGTATATCAAGTGCAATATCTAGTATACCGGGGGCACGGGTGGCCCAGTCGTCCAAGGCGCCACGATTCGCTGTGCAGAGTTGCGTCCCTTGGGCACGCCAGAAACCTATGATTGGTGGGTTCGAATCCCTGTTCGCTCCGATTATGTTTCTAGGTTTGTCAGCACCATACCCGTGCTCTTGGATTTCACCAAAGTGGTAAACGTCAGAGACCTGCATCACTTCGGGCCTTTCTCCCACATAAAGCTGACATGCCGTGATATTACTGGAATACTGTTGAAAGCGGCGTTAAACCCAACTCACTCACCCACTCCAGTATACCACATGTACTATAAGAGTGTGTCGCATGCAGTGTGCGCCGGGCGATATCTCGCTGAACAGAAGCAGCTGAAGGTCGATGCATGTAAACCAGCGCAAGTTGTGCAGTTTGGAACTGGGAGTTGAGCACCCGGTGAAGAGCTCACAATAAAACATTGTTGACCCGCAGACGGACTTGTGTTATCAAGACGTATCCGGAGCAATATTCCAGCAGCTACAGCATGATAACACGTCCCCGGAGCGATATTCCAGCAGCTACGGCATGATAACACGTACCCGGAGCAATATTGCAGCAGCTACAGCATGATAACACGCATCCGGAGCAATCTCCCAGCAGCTACAGCATAATAACACGTACCCGGAGCAATATTCGAGCAGCTACAGCGTGATAACACGCATCCGGAGCAATCTCCCAGCAGCTACAGCATAATAACACGTACCCGGAGCAATATTCCAGCAGCTACAGCATGATAACACGTACCCGGAGCCATATTCCAGCAGCTACAGCATGATAATACGTACCCGGAGCAATATTCGAGCAGCTACAGCATGATTACACGCACCCGGAGCAACATTCCCGCAGCTACAGCATGATAACACGTACCCGGAGCGATATTCCAGCAGCTACAGCATGATAACACGTACCCGGAGCAACATTCCAGCAGCTACAGCATGATAACACGTACCCGGAGCGATATTCCAGCAGCTACAGCATGATAACACGCATCCGGAGCGATATTCCAGCAGCTACAGCATGATAACACGTACCCGGAGCAATATTCCAGCAGCTACAGCATGATAACACGTACCCGGAGCGATATTCCAGCAGCTACAGCATGATAATACGTACCCGGAGCAATATTCCAGCAGCTACAGCATGATAACACGCATCCGGAGCGATATTGCAGCAGCTACAGCATGATAACACGTACCCGGAGCCATATTCCAGCAGCTACAGCATGATAATATGTACCCGGAGCAATATTCCAGCAGCTACAGCATGATAACACGCATCCGGAGCGATATTGCAGCAGCTACAGCATGATAACACGCATCCGGAGCGATATTCCAGCAGCTACAGCATGATAACACGCATCCGGAGCGATATTCCAGCAGCTACAGCATGATAACACGTCCCCGGAGCAACATTCCAGCAGCTACAGCATGATAACACGTACCCGGAGCGATATTCCAGCAGCTACAGCATGATAATACGTACCCGGAGCAATATTCCAGCAGCTACAGCATGATAACACGTACCCGGAGCGATATTCTAGCAGCTACAGCATGATAACACGTATCCGGAGCGATATTCTAGCAGCTACAGCATGATAACACGTAGCCGGAGCGATATTCCAGCAGCTACAACATGATAACACGTACCCGGAGCGATATTCTAGCAGCTACAGCATGATAACACGTACCCGGAGCAACATTCCACGGCTACAGCATGATAACACGTAGCCGGAGCGATATTCCAGCAGCTACAACATGATAACACGTACCCGGAGCAACATTCCACGGCTACAGCATGATAACACGTACCCGGAGCGATATTCCAGCAGCTACAGCATGATAACACGTACCCGGACGAATATTCCAGCAGCTACAGCATGATAACACGTACCCGGAGCAATATTGCAGTAGCTACAGCATGATAACACGTATCCGGAGCGATATTCCAGCAGCTACAGCATGATAACACGTACCCGGAGCGATATTCCAGCATCTACAGCATGATAACACGTACCCGGAGCGATATTCCAGCATCTACAGCATGATAACACGTACCCGGAGCGATATTCCTGCAGCTACAGCATTTGTGGTCCGAGCATGCCCTTTCTATGTAGATTTTAAACAGCGTCGTAAGACTCTTGGCCAAAAGTTGTTAGATCAGGGTTACAACATAGAAGGCCTTAATAGGGAAGTTTTATGGTTTACATGTGAACGTTTGATTTGCCCTTGCGTGTGTTTGTGATGGGTTTCCAACGATAGGACAGGATACGCTCACCTTATCAAGAATACCTGGTAGAATCATAGTCTGTCATACATACCCTAATACAAATAAGGGGGCACGGGTGGCCCAGTCGTCTAAGGCTGAGCGATTCGCTCTGCAGAGTTGCGTCCCTTGGGCACACCAGAAACCTATGATTGTGGGTTCGAATCCCGTTTCGCCCTAATTATGTTTCTAGGTTTGTCAGCACCATACCCGTGCTCGTGGGTTTCACCGAAGTGGTAAACGTCTGAGGCGTGCATCACTTCGGGCTTTCCTCCCATATTAAGCTGACACGCCGCGATATAACTGGAATACTGCTAAAAGCGGCGTTAAATCCAACTCCTTTACTTACTAATACAAATATATTCAATACAGCCCATGTAAGTGTATAACGTTGGCAAGTCTAGATTACTGCAGTTTTAGGTATCTACGAAATGAAGAGAGTCTCTGGGTTCATATTTATTTTATTTTTATTAAGATAATTTAACAACTGTTGTTTTTCTGTGAGATACGTTCACTTCAGAGACTAGATGTTAGTCCAGTAGCATCGCTATAGTGATTAACAACACGTGCTTGATTACGATATGGGGAATAGAACAATGGACTCCGATTTTAGCAGAGATTCCTTGTGATTATGGAAATGTTTTTGTCGCGACGTTCTGTATTAACTCATTCAATTGTTGTGACTATCGCACCTACTTCTGTGTATTTCGGTTAACTAAGCCCATGGTTGGTGTCCTGAATCAGTTGCTATGACTCTCGACCGCCTCCGTGGTCTAGTGGTTGAGCGTCCGCCCGGAGAGCGGAAGGTCCGGGGCTCGATCCACGGCCGCGTCATACCAAAACACGTTAAAAGATGGTACTTGTTGTTACCCTGTCTGTCGCTCGGCATTAAGGGGCTAAACCAAGTACTGGTCGGCTCGGAGTCAGTATACTGTGTCTGAGTTGGGTATTCATGTTAAACTGCGGCATGGTATCTCAGTGGGCTACCCCTTTATATCGGCATCAGTCCGGACTAGCACAAGCAGCCACACACACAAACACGTACATGCACGTCGCTATATAAGTGCAATAATCTTGGACGCGACGTTAAACCCAATTTCACCTCACCTGCTATGACTGTCATGACTATTTTGAGATTTTACGTGCGCTTTCTGTCATTATGCCTATGTTCACACGTTGTTACTGTGGCCAGTCCCCTCCTTAATATAGCCTGTTGACAACGCGGGTTGGTGGTGATTTAGGCCCGAAATATACAGATGTGTGCCGACTCAAGAGCTATAAGACTGAATGAAATCTGTAGGTAAAGAACTAAACTGTGAAATCAGTAAATGACCGATCAAGATCAATGAGCAATTAACAATTAAATTCAGCAGAGTTTTAGGTTTCCACTTAATAAAGACAATAAATTGGGTCTAATACAAACACACTAACCGATAATTATTGATAGGGTACGACAGAATGTTCCGAATTGGAAGCTGCCAAGAATTCGTTGTTTTCAGCTAGGTTTCTATTCCGCACTTTGCAACTTTGTTTGTTGTTTACAAAATGTACAAGGACACGGGGAGGGTCATTCACAACTGTTCATGACAAGCATTAAGGGAGGGTTATTATTTTCAGTACGGTAGTGCAACGAAACCCTCTGACTCACCCAACCATGTAATAAATGACCGGTCCCTAATAATAATGGTATCTTTTACGTCTGCCTTTGTTCCTTTGAATACAGCAATTAACCAGAGGTTATAAAATCTTTCCTTCTTTATATAATGCTCCTAGTCACATTAGTAATAGGTTCACATAAGGAAAAGTGTTTTCTATAAAAAATCCAGGGGGGCAACTGCAACTCCTGCCCCCGGCTGGCTACGGCACTGAATATGTTCGCTTGAAATTCAGGAAGCTCCATTTGAGGTCAACTGATAAATAATTTATTGATCTATGGGGAAACTCAATTTCTATGAAGTACATTCTGAATAGAAGGTGTTGGCCCGGAGCGCCAAATGTGATATTTAGGAGGAAAACTCCTCTTGGCGTTCCCGGGACCAGTAAGGGCTCAGACACAGTTCATTGACGCGGGATTTATACTCTTTCTGAATAACCCATGCTCGCCGTAAAAAGCAACTAGGTTTGTCGTAAAAGGCGGCTAACGGGATCAGGTGGTCAGGCTCGCTGACTTGGTTGATGCATGTCATTGATCCCAATTACTTGGATCGATGCTCATGAAGTCAATCACTGGATTGTCTGGTCCAGACTCGATTATTTACAGACCGCCGTCATATAGCTGTAATATTGCTGAGTGCTGCGTTAAACAACATCAACCAACCTTCTTCTTCTACACAACTCGTGACATTTCAGAATTTGGTCGATCAACTTCCCATACCCTTCCTAATAATGGGCGATTTGCATGGACACAGTCCCCTTTGGGGCAGCACCCCATTGAACAACAAAGGCAGCATCATAGAACAATTTCTTATCAACAATATTCTGTATTTGTAATGATGACTCAAATACCTACCTCCATCCAGCTACAAGGACAAATTCAGCCCTCGATCTTACAATTGCAGATCCTTCACTTTAGAATGATTTTGAATGGACACTACATGATGATCTTTGTTGGAGCTATCATTTTCCAACACTTCTTAAAATCGTTACACCTACAAAAGAGATTCCAGTTTCTCGATGAAATTTCAATGAAGCTAACTAGACTCTATTTCAGAAGTTCTGTACTGACAAATTTGTATCTGAATCGTATCAGAATGTTGATGATCGTATTGAATCCTTTTCACAGGATGTCAATAATATCGCCATGACCACTATTCCTAAATCCTCCACAGTTCCACGTATTAGAAAGCCACGATTCAATGATGACTGCAGACAAGCTAGAAAACGATGGGAAAAGGCTGAAAACGTTTTAATACTAATCAATCACCGACTCATCTCAACAACCTTAGAATATTAAGAGCAAAAGCTCATATGACGATGAAAGGAACAAAACGTTCTTCCTGGCGTGCATTTGTTTCTAAAACAAGTACTCAAACGCCTCTAAATAAAGTGTGGAACATGATACAGAAAATGAAGAGCAAGTGATCTTGACACAGTGTGCATCATCTCAAGGTTCATGATACTATTCTGACAAGTATACAAGACTCGTAAAGTAGTGAAAACAATAGCATCTTGTTCTTCTTCTCCTAATTACACTCCTGACACTTCCCTGGCAAGTTGGAATATCATAATGAATCACTTCTCTTGATGAACTCTCTGCAGCTCTTGATAAATCCCATGACACTGCAACTGGTCCTGATGAGAACCATTACCAATTGTTGAATCATCTCTGTTGTCAGTGCTCCTTAGCATCCTTAACATATGGGAATGTGGAACATTCCCAGATTCCTGAACAAAGCAGGAGGCACGGGTGATATAAACGAGGCATACGCGATTCGCTGTGCAGAGTTGCATCCCTTGGACACGCCAGAAAACTATGAGTGTGGGTTCGAATCCCGGTTCGCCCCGATTATGTTCCTAGGTTTGTCAGCACCATACTCGTGCTCGTGGGTTTCTCCGAAGTGGTAAACGTCAGAGACCTGCATCACTTCGGTCTTTCCTCCCACATTAAGCTGACACGCCGTGATATAACTGGAATACTGTTAAAAGCAGCGTTAAACCCAACTCACTCACTCACTGGCACAAAACAATCATCATTCCAATTCCTTAGCCAGGTAAAGTTCATACGAAGCCAACAAATTACTGTCCAAATGCCTTGACTAGCTGTGTTTGTAAAACATTGGAAAGAATGATTAACAATAGACGTGTTTGGCATCTTGAATAACAGATATCCAATGTGGATTCCGGCGTCACAGTTGTACAGTTGATCATCTTGTACGACTTGGGTAATTTGTTCATTAATAAACAACCTGCAGTTTTTTAAAAATTCTTTTATTTAGAGAAGGCCTATTATACCACTTGGAAATATGGTATATTGAATGACTTTTATACAATGACCTTGGGATTCCGTGGGCGCATGCCTGCTTTTATTTCCCGATTCCTTGACACTAGACAATTCCCAGTTCGTGTGGGATCGGCTTTGTCTGATATTTATTGATAGGCATTCGTTAGAAGTTGAGAGATGACAAAGACGACACAATTTATGGATAACAACTTTAATACTGTAAAAAGCGACGTTTCAGCATAGATCCTTATACACTTGTCAAGCAAGACTGTCAGTCATTTTTGAAAGAAAGCCATCTCTATGACAAGATATAGGTTTGAACCCAAATAGTTAGTTTTCTATTTTTCTGTGATATATGACTGATATTTTATATGATCCTTGACATAATACTTTTCCTATGTTCTTAATATGCACATGTTTGAAAATTGCTTAAACGAGGTAAAACAATACTCATTCATTCATTACCTTCGGTTTGGTGAAAGGCAACAACCTCACACCATATTAAAATGACATTTTTTACATGTATCACCATGACCTACTGCTGATATCATACGATTGTCAACACCTGTTGCACATACGTATTTTAATAACATAACAGCTACAAGCATATCTGCAGAAAAGGGCATTTTGTAACATATTGTAAAATTAGCCTTTAATGTGACCTTGGCCTTATACGCCTTTCACGATCTGGACCCTACCCTAAGTGTGGGGGGTTAAAGAGGACCAAGCAAAATATCTCTCTTCAATCTCGTTTATTCGCCGTAGTAGCTAGAATCGTAGCCACCCATGGCGTAACCTAAAACGAATACACATAACATTTCTTATAAACATGGCCATATGGTAACAGTGTACATAAGTTATTATGGTGAAAAAGCATTTCAATTCATAACAAACTTCATACAATAATATTCAGACATAGATATTACTCCCGTCAGGATGTTACATTCACCAGGATGAAAATACATATCAATTACATGATAAACCAACATATCCTACTCTGAATAGTTCATACTTACATGGTGACAACTAAGGAATGTTATATGAAATTACAGGTTGATGAAATAGAATGATATAGTTGAATACGACTTAATACTGATAATAAATAAATGGACAGTGACTAGATTGGTAATTAAAAGTTGAAATATTATTAATATAGCTGCTGATCAGCACTCACCCCCAAGACCGAAAACGGGGGCAACAATGCAGTTTACCGGGCGCAGCCCGAGCTCTACCATCCGCTCAATTACCGCGCTATAGTGCCACCGCTGTCTCGTTATACCGTTACCGTGCCTCACGCTCTGGTGACTCTCGCTTCACGATCCAACACCCATTTTCGGTCTCAGGGAAACTTACACATCTTTACAATCAAACACCCGTTCTCGGTCTGAGGGAAACTTACACATCTTTACGATCCAACACCCGTTTTGGCAACAATGCAGTTTACCGGGCGCAGCCCGAGCTCTACCATTCGCTCAATTACCGCGCTATAGTGCCACCGCTGTCTCGTTCCCCGATCAAACACCCGTTCTCGGTCTTAGGGAAACTTACGCGTCTTTACGATCAAACACCTGTTCTCGGTCTTAGGGAAACTTACACATCTTTACGATCGAACTGATTCTAATGACCCATTAAACGAGCACTGATCATCTGTGATAGCGCCTGTGGTCCAGTGGTAGAGCGTCGGCTAATTAACACATTAACGTTCGAGCCCCCACAGCGCTAATTTGATCTGAAAAAGTGCACTACTGGCAACAATGCAGCTCTACCATCCGCTCAATTACCGCGCTTTAGTGCCACCGCTGTCTCGTTATACCGTTACCGTGCCTCACGCTCTGGTGACTTTCGCTTCACGATCCAACACCCGTTTTCGGTCTTAGGGAAACTTACACATCTTTACAATCAAACACCCGTTCTCGGTCTTAGGGAAACTTACACATCTTTACGATCAAACACCCGTTTTTCGGTCTTAGGAAAACTTACACGTTTTTACGATCCAACACCCGTTTTCGGTCTTGGGGAAACTTACACGTCTTTACGATCCAAAACCCCTTTTCGGTCATTAGGGTCAGCTGGCTTTGGGCAAGGGTTAGCCATAAATTCTTACCTTTTCAAGCGTTAATCCGGTTAATCCCAATGGTCGGTCATGTTGACATAAACAATTGCGGGTGCGGTTTCAAGGAAAGATGAATCGGAGAGCGGACGGTGACGTCACACGCATGCGCAATTCATCGTTTAATTATGACGCATGCATGTCAATGGGGATTCTAATGACCCGTTAAACGAGCACTGATCACATGTGATAGCGCCTGTGGTCCAGTGGTATAGCGTCGGCTAATTAACTATCTTGTCTATGCAAACAAATCACAAACATCACAGTAATAGGATGCCAGTATGGGGAGCGTACTTACTCGTTATTTTCTGGGAAATGAAGTATAAACGTTGAAAATGGCTTGCTGGGAAAAGACACTACATCAGCATGAGCTTGGCGCGAGATGAGATGATAACACAAATGCACCATGGGAAAATGTGGAACATTTTCGTTACGAGATATAGAAAGTGAAAATACTACTAATTAATAAACTGAATATGGAAATTAATTAGTTCTGCCAATCTTATAAATTGCAGAGAAAGGCTTTATGTAAAATAGGAAAAAAATGACATTTACGATTACTTCCGGAAATTGCCGATGATTATAAGCTTACGAGCCAAAGACTGGAGGTACAATAATTGTGTACTAAAACTCTTTTACATAAGTGATCACATGTACCAAGTTTCATTGACTGCACAGAAATACTTCCTCGAGTTAGGCAGTAAAAAATTGTTTTTCAGGCTTTGACATTGGGCTATAAACGAGATACTATTTACATGGTGCTCCTTAATGAAACAAGTCGTGGTCCATTTTAAACAAATTTGTGTCATTCCGGGAAAAGCCCTACTGGCCTTTCATACACAACAGAGGAAAATGAAAGCACGACATGACAGGCTGACTCACAGCCAAGTCCAGCCACGTGCTCAGTCTAAATATAATTACACGTCACTGAATCTAACAACTGAATGTACTACGTCGCATTTCCTTGAGCCTGTTCAGAGGATGGATATCCAAAGGCATCTAGACATAATATGAACGCAAACAGATCTTGTCCAAGGTCGGTTCTCAACAGTGAGAAAGCTTGAAAAGGGTGGCGAAACGGTTCTTGAAAAAGTACTTGTGTGTTCACAAAGATGTGTAGCCACCGAAAAGGACATACTACTAAAATGCGCAGAATCGAAAAACATTGTAAAGATGATTGGTGAAGGTTTTACTGCAGATGGCTTCATATTGACCTTTGAATATTGCCAGTTGGGCAACCTGGACCAGTATGTGAGTAGACGTTTAAACATGAACAGTCCTCTAGGCGAGGTCGACTGTCGTTCTGTCATGATCGACATTGCCAGTGGTTTACGGTTTCTTCATAACATTGATATCATACACGGAAATATACAGCCAGAAAACATCCTAGTGAGAGGGGACGTTCTGATGTCACGCGGTAAACTTGTTTATAAAATAGGAGGATTTGGATCGGCAGCTCGTCGCCTGACGCAGGAACATGTCAGGGAAGATGGGCAACATGACGGGGGACAATTCGGGAAACGTGACGGAGAGCGCGACGGAGAGCATGACGGGGAGCATTGGACCAGAAACACTTGTTTTTCACATGCCGGGGAAGGTGGGCAACAACACGGGGACGATGGGACAGGATACACTTGTTTTACACCCCCTGAAGCGGCTCTGACAGAGAAAAGTGATATTTTCTCTCTTGGCGCTATCGCCTTTGCTTTATTGCGTCAGGAATTTGACCACAACAAACTAGTTGCCTACTACAATGGACGCCGTCTGGCCGAGATGGCAGGGGAAATAGAACTCCGTCATGTCGCTGACCAGGGACTGCGAGACATCATCAAAGGAGCCTTAAAAGGAGATATAGATGGACGCCCAACAGCAGAACAAGTTTGTTCAAAGCTGAATACAGGTTTCTGGTGGTTGTATAATATTTTTTCTAGGTTGTTGTAGTTTGTGTCTGTGTGGTTGGTGTGGTTGGGTATCACCGGTGGAAGGTCCCAGCCATTCCCGTCAGACAAATGCTTAAAATGTTGTCAATGGTGCCACGGAAACCACAATTCAGACACTTTGTAGCTAGGTGAAAAGGATACTGAAGAACAACTTGTACCCTTGGACTCCACTCCACAGATGCAAGCAACGCATGAACAACGACCCCTACATGCGAAAACAAGGACTTCATCAAAGGCAAAACAATTCAACTGAACTCTCATTACCATGTGTCAGTGACTTTGTGACTTTTAGTGATTTTTTTGTGTTCATTTCCACTGGGTAAGTGTGAATACAATTTTGTCATTCTTGTTAAGTTTTAAGGTATCAATGTCTCTCTTTTCATTCAAACCTACTAACTCAATTGCTGGTACGCCCGCCTGTAAATCTTGTTTTCCTTGGAGGATCCGCCGAAAATCTAAAGGTGCAAATGACCAAAACCCCATGGCTCAATTTCCCCAAAGACTTATATACGTCTTTGCTTTCCCAATCTACTCTTCACAAGCCTGCCGCCTCTACTCCCTCCGATCGCCGTTGCCCCATTAATGACTGTTATGACTGTTGTTCTCCCACTCCATGCCCTCCCTGCATAAGTTTGCCTGTGAAATGAGTGATATCCACTCTACTGGTGACAATGTTCATACTGTCACCAGTGTACAAGAAAATGATGGCATGACTGTAGATGCTGATAATGTACAAGAAAATGAGGGCATGACTGTCGATGTTGATAATGTACAAGAAAATGAGGGCATGACTGTCGATGCTGATAATGTACAAGAAAATGAGGGCATGACTGTCGATGCTGATAATGTTGATGTTTTTAATGAATGTATAGATGATAACAGTGAAATTGTTGAAAATGATGGTTATGATGATGATGATGATGATGATGATGAAAATGATAATGATAATGTTTATAATGCAAGTAACCACAACCACCTAAGACTACTTTCATTAAATATATGTGGCCTTAGAAAGCAGTTAGAATATCAAGAATTTACCAATTTCATTAAAAACAAGGGTATCATAGGATTTTAGGAAACCAAAACTGATTCACTAGATGATTTACAATTACCAGGTTATAAACTGTACTTTCAGCATAGGAACGGAGCAATAAGACGCTCAGGTGGCCTCGGGGTAGCAATAAGATGTGATTGGGAAAAATACATATCAGTTATAAAAGAAGAAGAATGTGAATATGTACTGTGGATAAAAATATCAAAGACACTATGTGACACCAAACAAGATTTGTTTTTAGGGAAGAGTAGATTTACCTCCAGAAAATTCAAATTACTTTACAAGTGAGACATACAATAAAATTGAAAAGAATTTACTTCCTTTTCTCTCTTTGAGTGAGTATGTTGTCTTGATTGGTGACTTCAATGCAAGAACTAAACAGCTATGTGATTATACCATATTCAATAAGCAAGTACTCAGATAGTTTGATATTGATATAAATGATATGTGTAATGAATTTGAGCCTGATAAATTATTAGATAAACTTAATATACCACAGGTCAGGGCTAATCAAGATTATGCAAGGGTTAATAATTCAGGGAATAAAATAATAGAGATATGTAAAAATCTTAACTTATTCATCTGTAATGGTAGACTGGGACAGGATAAAAATGTAGTAAAACAACATGTAATGATGTAAGTGTTGTTGACTGTGTTTTAGCCTCCCCCATGTGCTTACTTCTGTTCACTGACTTAGCCATTTTAGATTTCTCACCCCTGAATTCAGATGTGCACTGCCCAGTGTCTTTTTCTTAAGCCACCACTGTACTCCAAGAACAAACGGTAGGTATCCAGTGTGGAGTAAATACAGTACAAAATACTCATCCTAGACCAAAACGTTATAATACAGACAGAACTAACAGGTTTCTACAACATTTAAATGCTGAAAGGATAAACATTCTCACTCGGAAAGCACATGTGGCTAGACAAGGCCAAGCTGACCCACATCTGATCAATGACATAACTGAAGAGGCCGGGCACGTGCTGGTAGACGCTGCACGCGCTGCCTTCGGACCCGGAGGCAGGGTGTCGGTAAGAAATGTAAGATGAACAAACCATGGTTTGGAAAGGAATGTATAAATGCTAGAAAAGGTTTTTTACAAAGCAAAACGCCGCTTGAAAAGATTTAATTCTAATTATAATAAACGCCTGTTAAAATATGAATATAGGGCTTATAAGATGTATGGATAAGCATATAAAACAATATAAAGATATCTTAGGTAAAATGTTAAGAGAAAAACACTAACACTCTCCAAAAGAGTTTTGGAAAATGTTAGATGAAATTGAAGTATTTTACCAGTTTTTTTAAATCGATGAATGAGACAACTTCAGAAGACCCGGAAATGGAGCAATGTACTATGGATACTCAATATGACTCTGAAACTTTAAATGGAGGTGTCACATCTGACAAAGTTATGATAGCAGTAAGAGAACTAAAGAGAAATAAAGCATCCGGTATTGAATATATAGAAAATGATTATTTTATGGATAGTATTGATTTATTAACCCCTTTGTTAGTTGAACTATTTAACCTGATATTTGAAAAGGGTATACTTCCAGAATCTTGGTCAGTGGGAATAATTAAACCGATTTACAAGAAAGAAGGTGACCCACTGGATCCTAACTCGTATAGGCCTGTCACTATCCTTAGCTGTTTGGGAAAACTATTCACCAGAATTTTAAACAACCGTTTGACTAAATTCTTAAATAAAAATAATAATCTAACACCTGCTCAAGCAGGATTCAGGAAATCTTTTACAACTGCTGACAATATATTTGTAATTTATATGCTTATGCAAATATTAACATATAATAAACAAAAATTATACTGCGCTTTCATAGACTTTACTAAAGCTTTTGACACTGTGTAACAGGTCGGATTATGGAGGAAAATGAAGACTATTGGCATCAAAGGTAGATTTCTTACGTTAGTTCAAAATATGTATAAAAATATCAAATCGCTGATACAGTGTGATGATAAAATGTCTGGTTACTTTCCTTGTAATATAGGTGTCAGACAGGGAGAAAACCTATCCCCTCTATTATTTTCAATTTTCATAAATGATGTGGAAACCTTTTTGCTTTCATCTGGGTGTGGAGGAGTTAATCTCAACTATGATGAAGATAAAGACTTAATTGTATGGATCCAATTCATAATTCTATAGTATGCAGATGATGCTGTATTATTTGATAAATAACCAGAAGGTTTACAGAAAGCCTTAGACTCTTTTAATGAATATTGTGGAGAGTGGAAATTACATGTAAATATAAATAAAACAAAAGTTGTGATTTTCGGTGGTGGCCCATTGAAAAATTTGAAACTTAAATTTCACTATTCTGATAAAACCCTAGATATTGTCGACACTTATATGTATTCAGGAATTGTACTATTCCCTTAGTCAAAGTGCATCGAAAGCTATGTTTTGTCTGATAAAATTATCAAGAAATTAAAATTTACCTTTGGACTGTGTATTATCAGCTTTGATACGATGGTATTACCAATATTAACTTAGGGTTCAGAAATCTGAGGCTTTGAAAATGTAGAAATTATAGAAAGTATACACCTCAAATTCCTCAGACTTATCACAGGATTAAGAAATCCAACTCCTCTTTATATGATATATGGCGAATTAGGTAGGCTACCATTAAGAATAATAATTTGTAAACGAATGATATCTTTCTGGCACAAATTAACATATCAAACTGGTGTGTATAAACTTTCACAGCTGTTATATCAATATTTGTCACTTAATAGAAACAAGACTATTGCATCAACAAATCACTGGGTTAGATGTGTTAGGGATATACTAGATAGTATTGGATTATCTTATGTATTTAACAATCCGTCAATTTGCACAACAAAGTGGCTGGTGTCAGAAGTAGAGCAAATACGTAGAGATATATTTTTTTTTCAGAAATGGAGAAGTGGTGTTAATTCTGTTTCTAAAGGATTATGTTATAAGCATTTAAAGAACACTCCGGTTCTTGATAAATATCTTCTTTTGCCAAAACGCATATCAATTCCAATACTACGATTTCGAACCTGTAATCATAATTTACCTAATGAGACTGGCCGATGGAAAAATATTCCAAAGGAAAATAGAACCTGTATATTATGTAATTCTCCATCTATTGCTGATGAATTTCACTACTTATTCAGATGTATATTTTTTAAAAGAGAGAGGCAAACATTTCTATCATCATGTTATAATGAATGGCCAAATATTCTAAAAAATTGGTTCCAAATCATACTGTTGGTGGTATCTGGCATTTTTCTCATTGCAGATGCCCAATTATTGTTATAAACCAGCGTAAGCATTCGTATTTTTATTTGCTTGATTCTGTATCATGGATGTATGTATGTCAATGTATTTAGTTAGTCGTATTGTACATTATTAAATAAAAAAGTGGTCCACAGCAAACCATTGTACGGCATTGCCTAAAAGTCGGGCCGGGCCGGGCCAAGACGGGCCAAAGTGTTACTGGCTAATTACTTCACATCTATAAACTAGTATAATATCTACCTAAATACCACTTTATAGTGTCTCAGATCGCTGAACTTAAAGAAAACAAGGTGCTCAAAGTGAAGCTTTTTTACTGTATTTTCTTAAGAAAATCTATGTCAGAAGTGTTCGGTCCGACTTGGCCCGGGCTGTCAAAATCATCTTAAACCTCACAGATATATCATCAAATGGATTCACATCTATAGATTAGTATTATATCTACCTAAATACCACTTTATAGTGTCTCAGATCGATGTACTTAAAGAAAACAAGGTGCTCAAAGTGAAGCCCTTTCCCTTTACATTCTCAACATAGTCTCTATCAGAAGTGTTTGTCTGTGTTGGGTCCGACTTGGCCCGGGCGATCAAAATCCACTTAAACTTCACAGATGTATCATCAAGTGAAGCATTTTTACTGTATTTTCTTAAGAAATTCTGTGTCAGAAGTGTTCGCGTATTTTTGTGCTTAAGTCACTTGGACATTGTTTAGGTTCATAAACTGTTCATAAGAAACATGTCAGACAGCTTTAACATGATTGATGGCTTAGTCTTATGAGATGTGAAAACCTTAGGGGAAATGAGCTCAAGTAAATACAGAAACAGAGGGTCTAAAATTGCCACAGTGTTGGGCCCGAAAGTCTATTTAGGATTTAAATTGTGATTAAGGAAGTAGAGGGTAGAGAGAGAACAAGATAACAAATCTTAACAAAACCTACCTGCCAAACAAGTGCTAGTTCGTTCGTATCCGTAATCCTTCACAAACTGTGACGAACGCATAGTGTGTACGATGAAGGAAATACAGCCCTTCAGATCTTTGTTTACTGAATACACCTTGACCTATGTTCAGTGATATAATTTATAAGATATTGAAGCTACATGGCCGCCCATAGTTTCGAGGAAATGTCCTGGCTACACTTCAAGGTTTCGTGCTCAACAAATATATATGAATGTATATGATGTCTCATCTTGATGTACTTTAATAATGCAATTCGACAAAGAAGATGTACAGATGCCTCGACAGCATTTTTGGCAGTCAACTACAAGTACAGGTAAACATGGCTTTTAATGCTCATGTGTGTCAGGTTGCCCTTACCTTGCCGTCACATCTGTACACAAAGCAAGTGTATATTCTAAACTAGGCTACATTTGCATTTCTTTAGCCGTTTACAGATGCCTCGACAACATTTTTCACACATGGCTCTCAACTAGTACAGGTAAACATGGCTATTAATGCTCATGTGTGTCAGGTTATCCCAACCTCGTCGTCACATCTGTACACAAAACAAGTCTATAGTCTAAACTAGGCTACATATGCATTTCATCAGCCGTTTCAATAAACCAGTGCGCTGTCACAGCATGCTGTGTTAGTCTGTACAGCACAATGTATTTTATTAGTAATTGGTAGATCCTTCATAAATCATATTTTTGCCATTCATTTCACATATGAAAGGTTCGACTGTATAGCGCGTGATACATGACAAAACAGATGTGTTAGGACCTGATTCGCACTTGCTGAAGGGATACCAATGGATCCTGATCATAATACATTGGTTGCTTATTATTATTATTATTATTAAACATATTGTATTGTCCACAAAGACAAAGGGATTGGGCACAAGTGCAGCACTTATTACCACTTTCACCCTATATACAGTTATACATAATATTGCATAATGAAAATTTACAATTTACAGTTGAAGCATCACATTGTGGAAACATAGTGCGCAATATAAATATATATACAGTGCTCATATGAAGGATATGTAAAATGTGCTGGAAAGTGAAGACAGTGTGCATCCCATACATATGCTAATATTATACACGTTAGTGTTGTATATAGATTAAACAATATTAATGATTAACAGTTTGGAAACCATAATATGCTAGCTTCTGAATCTGTTACTCGTTTCTATAAATTTGTGTACAGACAAGAATATTTTTGTATTCAGGAAAACATCTAAGGTTGGATCACAAAAAGAATACAAATTAGAGTTTTTTTGTCCTCCAAGATTATCGATAGCTGTCAGTAATGTCTCCCTAATATCATCATATAAGGTACATTGGAAGAAGAAATGGAATGAATTTTCACAAAGGAGCTCCGCATTTACAGGAAATAGTATCAGATAATTAACACGAAACAGGTTGGAATTTAGTGTGCTACAATTGTGTCTCAATCTAGTGTTCAATATGTTTGTAGATCTCTCACCGCAATTATAGTGCATAGGTGGTGATGTAGGCTGCTCAGATGCGACAGCTTTAAAATAAGATATTGACGGACTATCCCTAATTCCTGACGATAGATTATTCTGTTGGCCTAATGTATCTATAATATAAGACCTTTTAAACGTAGATGTCCGTGCAAATGGAACTACAAAATCATGGCGGTTTCTGAGATTATAACTGACCTTCTGTGACACAAGTGGTGGTATAAGATCAGTTATAAATGAAGGACATGGCTTATTTATTATTTTATACATAGTTACAAGTTTGTTGACGTTTCTTCTATACGCTTATATATATGTACCCACGTCACACATACCTAGAACAAGTACACTTATTTGAATATTACTAATATTACATGAATGTTACTGAGCAGTCAGTCAGAGTTTATATCTTTGCGCTTAATCAGCAACATTAAGCCTTTAACGTATATTACAACTTTGTAAGTTAACTTTCCTTTCCAGAAATACCATAGCATGGTGACAGAGATGAACTTCTACCCCAAGAGATGTGTCATTGACTAAAATCTGCTTTGTTAATTTGATTTCAAGTGATAGCCTTCACCTGGAAGGAATTTATATTTGTATTATTTCAATTTTTCTTTTCATATATATCCCTCTGAATTTTGGGTTTTGAAATAGCATGTCGCAGAAATAACTCCTGTTGGACCCTTAGACTTGCAAGAATACTCTAATCATTGGCCGAAACATGCCCCATTTGTGCTTCTTGCTTTGTCAGACCATACTGTTGAATTTCTCAAAAGCTTTAAAAGGGTTAAAGCTATTTTTTGAAGTATAAATGGGTTGATTGGTGACTACCACAGAAGTAGCAAATGGAGTTATGTCCGATGAAATTCTCTGTTTTGACTTGTGCTTATCGTTTTCGTATTTTTTGGGTTTAACAACTAACTTGCCTTTGCGTGTGTTTGTTCCACAGGTGGTGCAGGATACGCTCACCTTGCCAAATATGAAATTTTCACAGAACGAGCTGCTCGGAGATGCAGCACGTATTCTCGCGGTATGGCAGATTACAACTGTCTCAGATAATCCTGTTTTCCTAAACACACTCATAGATAATAGAAGCATTAAGCAGGGTTCAGGGAGAGGTTTATCCTGAAATGCAAAGTGTCTCACCTTACCTTCTCCAAGTGTTACCCTGTGAGTATGATCCTTGAAAAAAACACACGACGGATTAGGTAAAAGCAAGGGATTTTCCGACTAGGCACATACCATGAAAAAAAGGCTTCACTTTAAAGAGTAAAATGAAGACGCCGATAAAGCAGCCAAACTATCCCTGAAAATCCCAGAAATAAGCTTAAACTTACCCATCTCAAAATCAGAAATTAAAAGTGTAAACAAGCATTAAATCACAAAAATGGCATAACCTATATCTAAACTCAAATAGCCAAATCAAAAAAGTGCTCAGCAAACCACTAACCAAACCAAAAATTCTCCATCCATCAAAAGAAATCGACAGAGTGATCACTAAACTCCAAACAGGACACGCCAACCTAAATAACCACCTAAAACAAATTTAAAAAACACACTACAGGTAACTGCCCACACTGCAAACAACTAGAAACCCCAGAACACGCACTTATCCACTGCACACACATACCTAACACATCGAACCACATTACAAACCACCCTCAATCTAAACAAGGCTCTCACTCTAGAAGCAATACTAAACCCACAAAATAAACTAGACAACTTCAAGGCCTTAGGCGTATTCTTAATCAAAACGGAACTAATAAAACGCATCTAAAAACACAATAACCTACCAAATCAAAATCACATAAACAAACAAGCATCCACCACACCCAGCTCCCTTAGTTCTCCTCCCCAACCCCATCGGCTTCTATTCCAAATCTCAAAATTCCCAAATTCTATATAAGCAACCCCTAAAGCCCCCTCTTGGGTTGCACAGACCACTTTCGCCCCTTTCGGAAACACATTAAATGGCCTGGCCGGGCGCGTGTGCGAAATACGCATCAGTCGGAAAGCGCACGTTAAATCTCCAAAGTAAGTAAGTAAGTAAGTAAAGAGTATACTTCACTCCAACACATTTGGTGAAATTTTCTTGAGAAGATTCAGCGAAGTGCTCGACTTTAACAGACCAGGTTTCTTTGAGTTATCGTCCGACATCTGTGTTTAAAGTTGATTTTGACAGCCCGGGCCAAGTCGGACCGAACACTTCTGACATAGATTTTCTTAAGAAAATACAGTAAAAATGCTTCACTTTGAGCATCTTGTTTTCTTTAAATACGATGTACCGTGACATTATAAAGTGGTATATAGGTAGATATAACACTAATCCAAAGAAATAAACACATTTGAAGATACATCTGTGTGTTTAAAGTTGATTTTAACCGCCCGGGCCAAGTCGGACCCAACACAAGCCAAACACTTCTGATAGAGACTATGTTGAGAATGTAGAGGGAAAAGGGCTTCACTTTGAGCACCTTGTTTTGTTTAAATACGATGTACCGTGACATTATAAAGTGGTATATAGGTAGATATAACACTAATCTATAGATGCGAATCCATTTGATGATACATCTGTGAGGTTTAAGTTGATTTTGACAGCCCGGGCCAAGTCGGACCGAACACTTCCGACAGAGATTTTCTTAAGAAAATACAGTAAAAATGCTTCACTTCGAGCCCCTTGTTTACTTTAAATACGATGTACCGTGACATTATAAAGTGTTTTATAGGTAGATATAACACTAATCTATAGATGTAAACACATTTGAAGATACATATGTGTGTTTAAAGTTGATTTTGACCGCCCGGGCCAAGTCGGACTAAACACATGCCAAACACTTCTGATAGAGGCTATGTTGAGAATGTAGAGGAAAAAGGGCTTCACTTTGAGCACCTTGTTTCCTTTAGGTACAGCGATCTGAGACACTATAAAGTGGTATTTAGGTGGATATAATACTCATCTAAAGATGTGAATCCATTTGATGATATATCTGTGAGGTTTAAGATGATTTTGACAGCCCGGGCCAAGTCGGACCGAACACTTCTGACATAGATTTTCTTAAGAAAATACAGTAAAAATGCTTCACTTTGAGCCCCTTTTTTTTTTTGAATACGATGTACCGTGGCATTATAAAGTGGTATATAGGTAGATATAACACTAATCTATAGATGTAAACACATTTGAAGATACATCTGTGTGTTTAAAGTTGATATTGACCGCCCGGGCCAAGTCGGACCCAACACAAGCAAAACACTTCTGATAGAGAGAATGTAGAGGGAAAAGGGCTTCACTTTTGAGCACCGTGTTTGCTACTGCAATATGAGACACTTAAGTGTTATATAGGTAGATATGATATTATAATTAGTCTATAGATGTAAAGTATGTTTTGTATTTTTAGAAGCGCTTTGACAGTTATTAACACGTGTCGTGTCAGTCCTATGACATTCGCGAATATCCACTTGCAGAAAACATCCTGTGTTGGTTTAACATAAATTAGTAAAGGTTAATTAGGTATGCCAAACACGTTAATTAATGAAAGAAGAGTAGTTAAAACACTGTCATTTCGAATTCCTGCCCAGGACATCACACCCCTGCACGCTAAGGTCGGTGAGAAACCTTCTCATCAAAGTAAAGACACAGTCAAGACACTGACTTTTCGGTATGAACTCTCGGTATGTAGCTATAGTTATCAGTTCATAACATTGCTGAAGATGCATTTTGATTCAAACTCAATTAAATGAGCAAAACTATCCGTTTCTGGCCATTTGAGATCTGCCGAGATATGCATGTTTCGTTTTATTATTCTGCATTCCATTTTTAGTATTACCCGCTGGCCCGGCCCGGCCCGCCCCGACTTTTCTTGGCCCGACTTTTAGGCAGTCCCCCATTGTACATCACACCTAATCCAATTCTAAACCAATGTCCATCTGTCATAAGTATTGCTCAGCAATTAGACAATGTTTACAAACAATACAGTTTTGATGGAATCATATCGATTTTCCACTCTGCCGCATTCACAAGCATGAGGGCATGTTTGTCACGATCGTAAATTATATTACATGCATTATACTGTTTATCAAGTGCAATATACAATATGCCACGTGTAATATACAGTGTGTCCCGTAAAGTGTGCGCCGGGCGAACTCGGCGCTGGACAGAAGCACCCCCTACCACCCCCACCCACAATAAAATGTTGTGGACCCTCAGACGGACTTGTTATCAATTCAAGAAGTATCAAGTAGAACAACAGTTCTAGGGCGGATACTTGTATTTATCATATAATGGGTAGGTTTCTCGGGAGGATAATCCCACGGATAAAAACGATATCCGTTGGGGTCATATGCGGATAGAGATGCAAGTATCAAAGGTCAAGTAGGGACTACTTTCAGTGTTTATAAACAAACATGGCGTCGCCCTCGTCATTCGGCGATCGAGTCAGAATTAACCATCGGAAATCTGGAGAAACGTCTGGGATAATTGCTATCTTTATCCAAAGAACACAGTCTAATATACTGAAAATCATTGTCTAACTGTGACGTAGCTAAGGCATTTTATAAGTTAAGCAACTTTGGAGATATACATTTCGAAACAATTTTGCGAGGGCACGAGGCCTAGCCAAGCGGGATGAGTAGCCATATCTGTGCTTGTAGACCTCTGCGGCTTGGAACCTTTTCCACAAATTAAAACAGTTGGATTTGGCCGAAATATGATCGAATTGTTAACTTGTTTCGTTTTTCACTGTGTGTACATCTGACTGCACTTCTTAACGTTATGACAAGACAGACTGTCAACAACGTCCGACCGTGGCCGTGACGTCTCATAGACTAGGTAACTTCTTTGATAGGCATTTAGAAGTTGGAGTACTAAGTAAGGATAAGAATTTATGGATGAACAACTTCTTTATTACAATTAAGAGCGACGTTTCGGTGTAGGTTTCTAACACCGTTATCAAGCAAGTGATTTACAGAGTGCAGTAAGCAAGTATATATACAAGTAGGAGGCAATGTTTATACAGTAGACTAGATATTGTTATACTGGCGTAGAGAAGCCTGTTGTGTACACACAAGGGCAGTGATGACAATCATCGGTGAAGTCAGTGCCATGAACAAAGGATGAAGCCAGTAATGTAAACGACGGGATTATGGCTGATTGGGGTCTTTGATGAGTTGATGGTACGCCAGGGGTATGTAATAGCCTTGGTCACGGTTGATTGCGGGCTGAAGTATTTTGATGTTGATGGCTTCTTGTAGTTTCCTGATCTTGAAGTCTTTGAGGTTGGTGACGAGGGTTGTGACTCTCTACCACTGGATGCTGTGGCTTGGGTTGTCACGGATGTGGTCTGATAGAGCTGATTTAGAGTCATCTTTGGTGACTGAGCTTTGATGTTCTTTAATTCGGGTTTTGAGGGGCCTAGATGTTTCTCCTATGTAAGCTTGTCCACAATTGCACGGAATGTGGTACACCGCTCCTGATGGTTCTGGCTTGTGGCTGGATGGTGGTTTCCCTGTGGCTTTAATTGTGTTCTGAATAGTATGACTTCTTTTGAAGACTACATCAATGTTGGCCTGTTTCTTTAAGAGTCTCTGGATTTTGTGACTAACTATTCCAAAGTAGGGGAGGCTGATCACAAAGGGTGCAGACTGTGGACGTGGGGATTTCTGAGATTTCTTGGTGATATTCTTTATCGTCTGTTGTACTAGTTGCTCAGGATAGCAGTTATGCTGTGTAAATACTTGTTTGAGGTGGCTAAGTTGAGTAGTTAGATGTTGCTTCGTGGAACAGATGTTGTGAGCTCGTCTTGCTAGGGTTGACACAATTCCTTTTTTGACTTGAGGTGGATGGTTGGATGCATAGTGTTAGTATTGATCTGTGTGGGTGGGTTCTCGATAAACAGTGGTCTGGAGTTTGTCGTTTTTATCTTTCTGTACGAATACATCAAGGAAAGGGAGCTGTCGATTGGTTTCTTCCGCCATGGTAAACTGCATACGTGGGTTTTGGGAATTAAGGTGGTCCAATATAGTTCTGGGGTCATTGTTGGGATGTAGGATGGCAAAGGTATCATCAACTTTGCGGAACCAGCAGAGGGGAGTTATTGGGGATGTTTCCAGGGCTTTTTCTTCCAGGTGGGTCATAAATATCTCGGTGAACAAGGGTGATAGTGGGGATCCCATTGGGAGGCCGTGGGTTTGTTGATAGAATGTGTCTTTCCAGGTAAAGTATGTAGAGCTGATACAGGAGTGTATGAGTCGGATGATGCTGTCAGTTGTTAGGCGGGTGTCTAGGGATGGGAGGATTTCCTCAACGCGGGTTCTGATGATTTCCATGGCCTCGTCCCGGGGTACATTCGTGAATAGGTCGACAACGTCGTAGCTTATGAGGGTTCCTGGTTGGGGGATGTCGAGAATCTTCTTACAGAATTCTGACGAATCTTTCACAAAAGACTTGGCAGTCTTGCCAAGAGGTGCGAGGAGGCGGGCTAGGTGCTGGGCCGTATTGTAGTGGACGGTGTCTCTGGGGCAGACTAGGAGACGGGCTTTGACGGGGTCTTTGTGAATTTTTATGGTTGCCCGGGCATAAGGTGGTTTGGGGTGACTGGTGATGAGTTTTTTGTGGAGGGTGGGGCCGATTTCATTGCTGTCCCGAAGTTGGTTGAGGAAGTTCTTGTGCTCTTTCTGTAGGCTGTTGGTGGGGTCTTTCTTTAGCTGCTTGTAGGTTGATTGATCGTTGAGGATGTTGTCGGTTAAGGTGTTGAAGTGGGTAGTGTCCATGATGACAGTTGCCTTGCCTTTGTCTGCTGGGGCGATGATGATGACCGAGGTCCTTTGACAAAGGGCAGTTACTCTAGCGGAAAGACCGATGGATTGCCGCGAAAGGCAAGTAAAAACAATTGTTGTTTTGAGTATAAGTTGCTTCGCCACTGTGTAAGAAAGAGATTTCAGTTGGAACTATATTGGCTACTGTCACTGTCCGACTGACACATCACTTACCCTGTGACGTAATAAATATTAATGCGCGCATTCCAGGAAAACTCGCAATGTTTAGGTAATGTTTGTGAGTTAGGGGAAGCGATTTTCAAGCACAGAATTGAAGAATGATATTATATGATAAAGAGGTTATCACGCTTTTGTGTTTGGGGATGGTAAATATCCTGTATTAGGAATAAACAGTATGTATTTAGCTCGCCATGGCTCGTTAAATACAATGCTTATTCCTAATACATGATATTTACCATCCCCAAACACACTCGCGTGATAACCTCTATATATTCCAATAGTCAACATACCCTTATGTGGAGTAATATTCCAGCAGCTACGTTACAGCTGCTACGGAAGGGCGTCGTAAGACTCTTTGTCCAAAATTGTTTGATCAGGGTCCCAACATTGAAGGCCTCGATTGTAAAGTTTTATGGTATACATGTGCAGGACATTTCCAAATTTGACGCAAAATCATATCCGATGCAATTCCCTATTCTGACATATTTCCATGTGTTTTCAGATTGAATCTGGTTTGCCTTAGCATGCTTTTGTGACGGGTTGCCACCGACAGGGCAGGATACGCTCACCTTTTCGAGAACACCTGGTAGCATCACTATGGTGATTAATAACAAGAGCATTATTAACATATAGTCGGAATAGATAGAGGATATTTCATGTGTCGAGTGAAATATCATGTTTCTCTTACTGAGTGACTCGCCACTCCAACCCCTGTAAGTACGACTAAAAATGTAGTTCCGTCTTTGCTAAATCTTAAAAAATATAAACAAAAGTAACCAAAAATATTTGATGTCACTAAAATTCTTTAATATACATTTGGATATGATTACAGTAAACTACGGTTATAACGAACTCGAAGGGACCACTAATTTTAGTTCGTTATATCCGTAGTTCGTTATAAAAAGATATACAGCATATATACAACAAAAGGCCGGGACTAAAAAATAAGTTGGTTATATTGGTCAGTTTGTTATAAGCGTGTTCGTTATAACCATAGTTTACTGTATATACAAAATCAACTTCATCAAAAAATAAATTTCAAATCAATGAGACGGTTAACGTTGTTCGAAGCGAAAGAATACACGCAATTCAAGTAACAAAATGGAGCTTTGCGAAACGTAAAGTATCAACTGACAAATCAGAAGAGAAATTCACAGTTTAATACAAATCATTTTCAACAAAATAACAAACGGTAAGAATCGGTATTAACTACATAAATGACCATCTGTCTATGACTTGTCAACGTTGAACTGACGTAAATCAACAGTTTGTGTACGAGCTGTCTCGTGTAGGCTAACATAGTACGGTCAACGTGTTATGTTCACTGCAGTGAAATATCAGGTGTTATGTTCACTGCAGTGAAATATCAGGTGTTATGTTCACTGCAATGAAATATCAGGTGTTATGTTCACTGCAGTGAAATATCAGGTGTTATGTTCACTGCAGTGAAATATCAGGTGTTATGTTCACTGCAATGAAAATAACACTTTTCTCAACTTCAGAAAACTCAGTCTTTCACACTGAAGTATATAATAAAACAATAGACTCTGCTTTCAGCAGTGATTCCTTGTGAATATGGAAATGGTTTTGTCGCGACATTCAAAATTAACACATTCATTTGGTATGACTTTCGCACCTACTCTTGTGTATTTCTGCACTGCTTTTTGAATGTGGGTCGGTTATCTAAGCCTGTGGTAGGTACCCAGAACCAATTGCTATTATCTGTCGCCTCCCTTTTATAGCCTATTGAAAACACAGGCTGTTGGTGACTCAGGCCCGAGCAATTAGACTGAACTGAAACCGATGTTACGAGGTGATTTCCCTAATTGAAAGTCCAATCCTGAAATCTGTGGGTAAAGAACTAAACTGTGAAATCTGTAAATGGCCAAGAACAATGAGCAATTAACACATAACATGCAACACAGTTTTAGGTTTACACTTAATAAAGACTATAAAATGGGTCATATACAAGCACTCACGCACCCATACCCACACCCACACCCACACCCACACCCAAACCCACACCCACACCCACACCCACACCCACACCAACACCAACACCAACACCCACACCCACACCCACACCAAAACCCACACCCACACCCAAACCCACACCCACACCCACACCCACACCCAAACCCACACCCACACCCAAACCCACACCCAAACCCAAACCCACACCCAAACCCACACCCAAACCCACACCCAAACCCACACCCACACCCACACCCAAACCCACACCCACACCCACACCCACACCAACACCCAAACCCACACCCGAACCCACACCCACACCAAAACCCATACCCACACCCACACCCACACCAACACCCACACCCACACCCAAACACAAACCCACACCCACACCCACACCCAAACCAACACCCAAACCCACACCCACACCCACACCCACACCAACACCCAAACCCAAACCCACACCCACACCCACACCCACACCAACACCCAAACCCACACCCAAACCCACACCAACACCCAAACCCAAACCAAAACCCACACCAAAACCCACACCCACACCCACACCCAAACCCACACCCAAACCCACACCAACACCCACACCCACACCCACACCCACACCCACACCAACACCCACACCCACACCCACACCCACACCCAAACCCACACCCAAACCCACACCCACACCAACACCCACACCCACACCCACACCCACACCCACACCCACACCCAAACCCACACCCAAACCCACACCCACACCCACTCCCACAATACACAGCTACACCCACACCCACACCCACACCCACACCCACACCCAAACCCACACCCAAACCCACACCCACTCCCACAATACACACCCACACCCACACCCACACCCAAACCCACACCCAAACCCAAACCCACACCCAAACCCACACCCAAACCCACACCCAAACCCACACCCACACCCACACCCACACCCACACCCACTCCCACAATACACACCCACACCCAAACCCACACCCACACCCAAACCCACACCCAAACCCACACCCAAACCCACACCCAAACCCACACCCAAACCCACTCCCACAATACACACCCACACCCAAACCCACACCCACACCCATACCCACACCCAAACCCACACCCAAACCCACACCCAAACCCACACCCACACCCACACCCACACCCACACCCACTCCCACAATACACACCCACACCCAAACCCACACCCACTCCCACTCCCACTCCCACACCCACACCCACTCCCACACCCACTCCCACACCCACACCCACACCCACACCCACACCCACTCCCAAAAACACCCCTCCCACTGTACAGAGCGCTCATCCGCTCTATATCTATGGTGGTGCTTGTAAAGTGAATTTGAAAAAAATTCATCAAGGTCTGAGGCTTTGCCTTTGGGCCTTCAGAACTTCTCCGATGGATTGTCTGTATGTGGAGGCTGATGAACCGTCACTTAAATGTCGCATAAAGTTATCGTTACATTACATTTCTCAACTGCATTCTACTGAATCCAATCCAGCCTATGACTGTGTTTTCTACCCCCCACCCCCCACCCCCTATCAGAGCGTGACACCGCACTAGAGCGTGCGACCTGGTTTGATGAATGCAGGGTGTGTGTTGAAAGTACAAGTAGCACTATAGAGACGGGTTGAGTCAACATGATATACGCCGGGTAATGTAGGAATAATAAATGTACGTCTAGCTGGATCAAATTCATCTTGTACGGTCTACAAGTTGTACACCATGAACGTTAGACAACCTGTATAGAAAAAAATATAGACAAAATAGATAAGACTACACAATCAGCAAGCTAGCAGTGTAGTTTACATTTAGCGCGCAAGAATGAGCTAATGTATAGCAGAGAGACTAAGCGACCGACCGCCCATAACAATGTCAACATACCCCGGCCTTACAATAATGTTAACATAACAGCCTCGCCTGAAGCTTCCCATTCATAAATTGTGTGACCAGTGTCCCGTATTTATTATATGTTAGGGAACATGTGTTGTACATTTGTTATTTTAAAAGGGAGTTATTTCAGAGAGTATATATATGGGTATTCTCCTCATTAAACCTTTCTTTCGTTGGTGTCTATTAAACGTATCCGGTATTTAAAACATTTGAATGATGTAGGAAAGTATGTGCTTGTAGATGTTGTACCTATATCCGAACACGAATGTATGACACCTTTCAATAGATCGTGGTTCTAACCACGACACGCAACATGACTATGAGCGTGGTTAGCAGTTCATATTTATAAACACATCGTAAATGACAGATTTCTGATGAATGAACTCGCCCGCACACATGTCTATAGGGTTATGATCGCCCGAACTGTAAACAGTGACACATTGATAACAGACAGGAAGGGTGTGTAAGGGTAAAATACGCGTTTAAACTCACCATTTAAATGATGACATTACTTTTTAGATGTATTGGTATCAGTGAGTGAGGGATCGAAGACAACACCCAACCCGTGAAAATACAACATGTGTCGGAGGTGAAGGCTGTGGTGGAACGGGCATTTGCTGCCTTGAAGCGTCAACAGAGTCAAGGGTATAAAAGAAAGCTTCATACCCTCTAATCGCACACCGTATTGGATCACCATGGGGGTTGCCACCTGTCCGGACTGTGAAAAAATGTTTTCAAGGAGAGATGTCATGTTACGACACAGGAGAAATAAACATAGCATACCGCCGCCGTTACAAGCCCACCCGCCGCCGCAAGTCCACTCGCCATTACAAGACCACCCGCTAACGCCGCCGCCGCCGCAAGTCCACCCACCGTCGCCGCTGCGTCAAGCCAACCCGCCGTTACAAGCACATCCGCCGCCGCCGCCGTTGACGTTATCCTTTCTCTCCCTTGTCTCTTAACGATAGGGCGCAGGCGATTAGGTTGGAACAAGCCCATCATGGATTTTCAATTTACGGCGCTCCTTATTGCTTATTGCAGTCTTAAATTCGGCATCTTAGAAAAGAAATAAAGTTTGCTCTACCTCCATATGTAACGTTATAAAGTATATTTTTCTGAACTATTAAAACGTCAAAGCACTCGGACGCAAGCATCCTCGTGCTTTAAGGACAATAGGTCATAGCAAACTTTATACTTTAATACATGAATGTTCTTGATCCATGGCGCATTCCCTACAGCCTGCTAGTACCTGAAACCCACTTGTGTCACTCCTCCCCTCCCCCCTCCTCCCCTCCCCCTCCTCCCCTCCCCCCTCCTCAACTCCTCACCTCAACCTACATTCTAGACCCACCCCCAACCTCCATGTCCATGTTTCACGTTCTTTTGTTGTTATGTTCATGGAATCTTTCCGCAGTATTGCTACACAGTTAGACACCCCATTGTGCCGTACTCATCCGCACATACACAAGAAAAACAATAAAAGCTCGTAATTTCGAGAAGATATGTTATAATTAATATACTTGTTTTTTCGTATGTTTGTATATGAAGATTATAGTTACATAAACAATCATGAATCATGTTGAAAGTAATCCCATATGTGTCCAAAGAAGGATTTTAATTAACGGTGGTAACCATAATTTGTTCCAAGCACCTACGGTATTCGGTAATAACATCAACAGTTTAAATCATAAGTCCCAAGCACGAGAATCTGATGGCACACAAGTTCAGTAGCGTGTATGGCCACCATGTGCGTTGACAACTGCCACACAAAGCCTCCGCATGGACCTTGTGATGCTTGTGAACACATGATTGGGAAGACGACGCCATTGTTACTGCAAAATGGTGACAAGATGTTGCAAATTCTGTGGTTGGTTCTGGAGAGTGCGCAGACTTCTGCCAAGAGCATCCCAGACGTGTTCGATGGGATTGAGGTCAGGAGACCTTGACGGCCAGTCCATGACGTTGACTCCCGCATTCTGAAGGAAATTCCTTGTCAAAATTGCTGTGTGGGGTCGGGCATTGTCGTGTTAGAAGATCAAACCGGGTCCATGTGCTGCCATAAAATCAGACGTTCTGGTGCCAGTACCTGGTCGCGGTAAGCAGCAGCGTTGAGGTTGCCATGGATGACAAGAAACCTGGAACGTGCATTGCCACAGAAAGCACCCCACACCATGACACTTCCGCCTCGAAATCTGTCAACTTCCTGTATACAATACTGGGCGTAACGTTCATGACGGCGCCTCCACACCCTCGCCCTACCATCAGCAAATCGAAGATTAAATCGGGATTCATCACTGAAGACGACTTGATTCCAATTCCTCTGAGACCATCTTAAGTGTCGCTGTGCCCACAATTGACGTTGACGTCTGTGTAATTGAGTCAGAATCGGCCCGCAGTATGGCCGTCGTGCTTGAAGGTGAGCAGTTCTCAGACGGTTTCGAACAGTTTGCGCACTCAGTCTACCCCTAAACAGTTTATTTCTGGTTGATGTAGCCGTCAAAAATCGGTTACGGAGGTGACGTAAGACAATCTGACGATCCTCTGCATGTGACGTCACACGTGGTCGACCTGGCCGAGGGCGATCAGCGGTGGTACCCGTTTTCTGTAGACGCGTCTGTAAATCATAAACAGTCCGTCGACTACAACCCATCGTCCTTGCGACTTCAGCTACGGACGTTCCCGTCTGCAACATGCCGATGGCACGTTCACGTTGCACATTTGAAAGGCGTGGCATTACAAATGGCCGTAAAGACTTTTGTTTTCTTGTGTTTTTCCTTTTTTTGTTAATGACTGCTAACAAGTATGGCTGAAAAAACACCTTTGCCACTATAGTGCTGTGCACATGATTTTGATCGATTCACCTGCACAAAAACGGGTGTTATCTAAAGACAATACGTGGCCATTACTGTTTAAATACACAATAAGGGCCCACAATGATAACTAGTCAAAATGTTAAAATTTTAGGATTGTGAAGTTTTTAATTTGGTTCAGTATATATACATGTTAAGAACTTGGTATGTTGGGTCATAGGTTATAGATAGTGTGTGAAGTTTACTGAATGTAATGTTTGATATTGCAATATGCCGAAACGATGGTGGTGTGACGTCACATATTAGCTCATATAATTTGTATGGCTACAGCGCCTATTGTGTATTTCTGCTCTGCTATTTCAATGTGGGTATCTTAAGCCTGTGATGTACAACCTAACCTAGATTAAAGTACCACGTGTTTGACATGTATTTGCTGGTACGTCACCATGACCTACTCCTCTTATCATAAGATTGTCAACACTCGTCGCTCATAAGTGTTAAGTATTCAAATAACAACCCTGCATTGCAAACATTCTGTAATATAGACCTTTACTGTGACCTTGACCTTATTCACAGGTGACTCTGGCCCTTCTCGCTTTGGATCCCACGCTAAGTAATTGACTGTACAGTAAATCCTCATCAAATTACGAGGTAATCAGTATTTTTCTATCAATGGCCTTGATAAACTATTTACATGGTGCTGCTGAATACCACATGTCGTGGTTCATTCCGAGACAAGCTACGGAAAGAGGCGAGTAGTGACGAAGGATGGTCGTCCTGATGGCCTTAGATAACAACAGGGGTTAACCAGAACCACGACCTGACCTACTGACTCTCGGTCAGGTGTTCAGTCTAAATATAACTTCACGTCACCGAATCTAACTACTACGTCGCATTTCCTTGAGACTGTTCAGAGGAGTTGTATTCCACGAATACGAAGAATGGCGGGAATAGAACTTGTTCCTGGTCGGTTCTCAAGAGTGCGCAAGGAAAAGAAAGGTAACAAGATGGTTGTTGAGAAAGTACTTGTCTGCTCACAACTTCAAGCAGCCGCCGAAAAGAACATACTCCGACAATGCGGGGAATCTGAAGGGGCCAAGAACATTGTCAAGATGATTGGTGAAGGTTTTACTGCAGATGGCTTCACACTGACCTTTGAATATTGCGAGGAAGGCAACCTGGACCAGTATGTGAGTAAACGTTCAAACTCGAAGAATCCTCTAGACGAGGCCGACTGTCGTTCTGTCGTAACCGACATTGGCAGTGGATTGGAGTTTCTTCATAACTTGCGTATAGAACACCGTAATCTGCAGCCAGAAAACATCCTTGTGACATGGTACAATCGAGCGGTTTATAAAATAGCAGGATTTGGATCGGCTCGCTCGTTGTCGGAATATGACGGGAGACGTGGCCTGGAACGTGACAGGAGACATGGCGGGGATCATGACGGGGGACATTTTGGCGTACATGACGGGGGACATTTTGGCGTACATGACGGGGGACATTTTGGCGTACATGCCGGGGAAGATGGGGAACATGACGAGAACGATGGGGCAGGAGACACTTGTTTTTCACCCCCTGAAGCGGCTCTGACAGATAAAAGTGATATTTTCTCTCTTGGCGCTATCGCCTTTGCTTTATTGCGTCCTGAATTCGACGACGACAAACTAGTTGCCTACTACAATGGACGCCGTCTGGCCGAGGTAAGAGGGGAAATAGAACTCCGTCATGTCGCTGATCAGGGACTGGGAGACGTGATCAAGGCAGCCTTACGGAGAGACATGTCCAAACGCCCAACAGCAGAACAAGTTTGTGAAATGCTGAAAACAGTTTACTCGGATTCTGTTTTGATGAAACTGGCTTATGGCTACCTTGCAATCTGTGCGATTGGTATTGGTGTTGGTATTGGTGTGTTCCTGCGTCGCCAGTGAAAAGGGAGCCTGTCTGCATTTACTCAAACAGATCACCGAGGAAATGACTTGAATTCTGAAGTAGTCTACATTGTCTCCTACAGTATCTATAGTTGTGCAAATCATTTTCATGCAGGAGATTACTTTGAACGAGTATTGTCATAAATATAAAGGAATATCCTTGTTGGAAGTCTGCTCGTACTGCGCATCTGGTGTAACATTTTCATCACAAGAATTACGACTTGATAGAGAGATATATTTCTCAAACTTCACTGGATCATTGTGCCAATCTATTTCTATGGATGAGGCATCACTGGGACACTCAAATATGAAGTGACACTGTGTATGTGGTATGTAGGGAGCCAGCTGTGGACGATATCCTTCCATCCTGAGTCTACAGCACAAGTCAGCTTGACGAAGGCAGCCACCAACATCGTGAATAGGAGATCAGTTGACCACACTGTCTGTGAATTGTGCCACGTAAACCACAATTCAGACACTTTGTAGCTTGGTGAAAAGGATTCTGTCACATATTATAACTGTGATGTGTGGTTTACGGCAAACTGATGTGAAGAACAACTAGTACCCTTGGACTCCACTTTCCACAGCTGCAAGCAACGCATGAACAACGACCCCTACATGCGAAGCCCTGTCCGCGCAGTAACTAAAAGAAAACCAAGGACTTCATCAAAGGCAAAACATTCCAACTGAACTCAATGCCATGTGTCAGTGACTTGGTGACTTTTAGTGTTTTGTGTTTACAGTTTTATATTTCCTCTGGGTAAGTGTGAATACAACTTTGTCATTCTTGTTAAGTCTGTAAGTTACAATGTCTCTTTCCTCGTTTAAAACTACAAGCTCCGATGATGGTGCACCCACCAGTAAGACTTGTTTTCCTTTGAGGATCCGCCGAAAACCCAAACGTGCAAATAAGACACACACAACCCCCCCTCCTCCTCCCAATGTATCCCATATCCCATCTACTCTCGTCCAGCCTGCCATCTCTACTCCCTCCGATCGCCGTTGCCCCATTCATAACTGTAATGACCATTGTTCTCTCTCAGACTGAGGAAAATGTTGACGCACTAAACTTTAATTATGTTCAACTGGCCATCACAAATATGCAAACGGCCTCAATAGATCAAATACACGGGCAATGAACTACTCAAACAATGTACTACAGTAAACTACGGTTATAACCACCCCACACCACCCCACACCACCCCACCCCACCCCACCCCACACCATCCCACCCCACCCCACCCCACCCCACACCACCCCACCCCACACCACCCCACACCACACCACCCCAACCCCAACCCCACGTTCCAGTAGGGGAGTCGGTGGGCGTCGGGATCGACCCAGTTCTATCTCCAGTGGTATTGAACCGCATTACTGGGTTTCAGTGAAATATGACATACACGCACTTAAGCATGCTTCACAATGCCACACACTGTTGTCATAAAAACAATGATATATAACAAACAACAACATTACAAACTATTGTGGCATAGAACCTGGTCCTTACTCATATCTTACTTGAATAAATACACACGAATATGTTAGCTTCTGTACATTTCACGATACTGCCATCAACATTTGAATAGCATCAGACTGAGGAAAATGTTGACGCACTAAACTTTAATTATGTTCAACTGGCCATCACAAATATGCAAACGGCCTCAACAGATCAAATACACGGGCAATGAACTACTACAACAATGTACTACAGTAAACTACGGTTATAACGAACTCAAAGGGACTACTAATTTTAGTTCGTTATAACCGTAATTCGTTATAAGCATATATACAGTATAGCTACAGCAAATAGTTGGGACTAAAAAGTTAGTTCGTTATATCCGTTAGTTCGTTATAAGCGTGTTCGTTATAACCGTAGTTCACTGTACATTGATTGTTCTAATGACCCATAGATGAAAGTTAGTCAGGCTTAGAGCTTTTTGACCAGCCCTCGTATCAAGCAATGTTTTCATTGCTGATGCCCAATTCTTATCAACCAGCATAAGCATTCGTATGTATATTTGCTTGATTCTGTATCATGGATGTATGTATGTCAATGTATTTAGTTAGTCGTATTGTACATTATTAAATATAAAAGTGGTCCACAGCAAATTCAATTCAAAATCCATGTCTATCTATAATAATTATTGCTCAGCAATAAGACAATGTTTGCAAACAATTCATTTTTTTATGCACTCATATCGATTGTCCACTATACATCATTCACAACCCTTATTGAGGACGTGAGGGCATGACCTTTGTCACGACCGAAACGTATATTACATGCAGTATACCGTTTATCAAGTGCAATATCTAGTATACCGGGGGCACGGGTGGCCCAGTCGTCCAAGGCGCCGCGATTCGCTGTGCAGAGTTGAGTCCCTTGGGCACGCCAGAAACCTATGATTGTGGGTTCGAATCCCGGTTCGCTCTGATTATGTTTCTAGGTTTGTCAGCACCATACCCGTGCTCTTGGATTTCACCAAAGTGGTAAACGTCAGAGACCTGCATCACTTCGGGCTTTCCTCCCACATAAAGCTGACATGCCGTGATATAACTGGAATACTGTTGAAAGCGGCGTTAAACCCAACTCACTCACCCACTCCAGTATACCACATGTACTATAAGAGTGTGTCGCATGCAGTGTGCGTCGGGCGATCTCGCTGAACAGAAGCAATATTCCAGCAGCTACAGCATGATAACACGTACCTGGAGCGATATTCCAGCAGCTATAGCATGATAACACGTACCCGGAGCGATATTCCAGCAGCTACAGCATGATAACACGTACCCGGAGCAATATTCCAGCAGCTACAGCATGATAACACGTACCCGGAGCGATATTCCAGCAGCTACAGCATGATAACACGTACCCGGAGCGATATTCCAGCAGCTACAGAATGATAACACGTACCCGGAGCAATATTCCAGCAGCTACAGCATGATAACACGTACCCGGAGCGATATTGCAGCAGCTACAGCATGATAACACGTACCCGGAGCGATATTCCAGCAGCTACAGCATGATAACACGTACCCGGAGCAATATTCCAGCAGCCACAGCATGATAACACGTACCCGGAGCGATATTCCAGCAGCTACAGCATGATAACACGTACCCGGAGCGATATTCCAGCAGCTACAGCATTTGTGGTCCGAGCATGCCCTTTCTATGTAGATTTCAAACAGCGTCGTAAGACTCTTGGCCAAAAATTGTTTGATCAGGGTTACAACATAGAAGGCCTTAATAGGGAAGTTTTATGGTTTACATGTGAACGTTTGATTTGCCCTTGCGTGTGTTTGTGACGGGTTGCCACCGATAGGACAGGATAGGCTCACCTTATCAAGAATACCTGGTAGCATCATAGTCTGTCATACATACCCTAAAACAAATAAGGGGGCACGGGTGGCCCAGTCGTCTAAGGCCCAGCGATTCGCTCTGCAGAGTTGCGTCCCTTGGGCACACCAGAAACCTATGATTGTGGGTTCGAATCCCGGTTCGCCCTAATTATGTTTCTAGGTTTGTCAGAACCATACCCGTGCTCGTGGGTTTCACCGAAGTGGTAAACGTCTGAGGCGTGCATCACTTCGGGCTTTCCTCCCACATTAAGCTGACACGCCGCGATATAACTGGAATACTGCTAAAAGCGGCGTTAAATCCAACTCCTTTACTCACTAATACAAATATATTCAATACAGCCCATGTAAGTCTATAACGTTGGCAAGTCTAGATTACTGCAGCATAAGGTATCTACGAAATGAAGAGAGTCTCTGGGTTCATTTTTATTATATTTTTATTAAGATAATTTAACAACTGTTGTTTTTCTGTGAGATACGTTCACTTCAGAGACTAGATGTTAGTCCAGTAGCATCGCTATAGTGATTAACAACACGTGCTTGATTACGATATAGGCGGAATAGAACAATGGACTCCGATTTTAGCAGAGATTCCTTGTGATTATGGAAATGCTTTGTCGCGACGTTCTGTATTAACTCATTCTATTGTTATGACTATCGCACCTACTTCTGTGTATTTCGGTTAACTGAGCCCATGGTTGGTGTCCTGAATCAGTTGCTATGACTGTCGACCGCCTCCGTGGTCTAGTGGTAGAGCGTCCGCCCGGAGAGCGGAAGGTCCGGGGCTCGATCCCCGGCCGCGTCATACCAAAAGACGTTAAAATATGGTACTTGTTGTTACCCTGTCTGGTGCTCGGCATTAAGGGGATAAAACAAGGACTAGTCGGCTCGGAGTCAGTATACTGTGTCTGAGTGGGGTATTCATGTTAAACTGTGGCATGGTATCTCAATGGGCTAGCACTATAAATCGGCATCAGTCCGGACTAGTACAAGCAGCAGACGCACGCACGCACGCACGCACGCACGCACGCACGCACGCACGCACGCAGTAATCTTGGACGCGACGTTTAAACCCAATTTCACCTCACCTCACCTCAACTAGGTCTCCATTCTGTACTTTGCAACTTTGTTGTTTACGCCGCACTCATCAACATTCAAGCTACATGACGCCGTCTGTAATTAATCGAGTCTGGACCAGACAATCCAGTGATTGATGTCATGAGCATCGATCCACGCAATTGGGACACGATGACATGAATTAACCAAATCAGCGAGCCCGACCACATGACCCGCTGAGTACATATCTGCACCAAATGGCATTTTAGTGATAAGGTGAAAACGTACTGTAATATCGATTTTTTGGTGTGAGCTCTTCAGGCTATGGCCTTGGGCTATAATGGAGATAATATTAACATTGTGTTACTAAATATATCAAGTGATTCATTCGTGGCCAACTCGTGTTATTCCGGGACAAGCTACGGAGAGAGGCGAGTAGTGACGAACGATGGTAGTCCTGACGGGCTTAGGTAACAACAGGGGTTATCTGAACCACGACCTGACTGGCTGACTCACAGTCAGGTGTTCAGTCTAAATATAACTACGCGCCATTGAATCTAACTGTACTTCGTCGCATTTCCTTGAGATTATTCAGAGGAGTCATATTCCAGGCATACGAAAAATGAAGGAAACAGAGCTGGTTCAAGGTCGGTTCTCAACATTGAGGAACTTTAACATAGGTAACAAAACGGTGCTTGTGAAAGCATTTTCGTGTCCACAGCCGATTGCAGACGCCGAAAAGAATATACTCCGACAATGCGCAGAATCTGAAGGGGCCAAAAACATTGTCAAGATTTATGACGCTTTTCCTGCAAAAGGCGTCACAATGATCTTGGAATATTGCGAGGAAGGCAACCTGAACCAATATGTGAGTAAACGTTTATTCATGAAGAAACCTCCGAATGCAGCGGACTGTCGTTCTTTCATGACCGACATTGCCAGTGGTTTGCAGTTTCTTCACCACATTGATATCATACACGGCAACCTACTGCCAGAAAACATCCTTGTGACGTCATACAGTAAACCTGTTTATAAAATAGGAGGATTTGGATCGGCAGCTCGTCGCAAGGCCAGGAGAAATAACAGGAGAGTTGAGGAACATGGTGGGTTAGATGCGACTGAAGACTCTTGTTTTTTGCCCCCTGAAGGGGCTCTGGACAAGAAAAGTGATATTTTCTCCCTTGGAGCTGTCACCTGTGCTTTATGGAGTCCGCAATTTGTCAACGACAAACTAGTTGCCTACTATGGTGGACGTCATCTGGCCAAGATGGCAGGGGAAATAGACCTCCGTCACATCACTGACCAGAGACTGCGAGACATCATCAATGAAGCCTTAAAAGGAGATATAGTTGGACGCCCAACAGCAGAACAAGTTTGTTCAATGCTGAATACAGGTTACACGTGGTGGAATATTCTGATTTTTGGCGGCGTTGTAGTTGTGTCTGCATATATTTCAGAAATAACACTGAAACAATGGGATATAATTTAGAAAAAATTAACGAGATCATTATCCCAATATATTTCTATGGATCAATATGAAGTGAAACTGTGTGGATATGTAGAGAGCCAGCTGTGGAGTCCACAATACAACCAACCACTAACATTGTGAATGGGAGATTTAGTTGACCACACTGTCTGTCAATGGTGCCACGGATACCACAATTCGGCCACTTTGTAGCTTTGTGAAAAGGATTCTGTCACATATTATAACTGTGATGTGTGGTTTACGGCAAATCGATGTGAAGACCAAAAACAAGTGCCCTTGGACTCCACCTTCCACAGCCACAAGCAACGGATGAACAACGACCCCTACATGCAAATCCCGTGTCCGTGCGAAAACCAAAATAAGCAAAGGACCAAAAATAAAGCCAAGGACTCCATCAAAGGCCAAGACCATGACCAACTCCTCGTATCATAAGATTGTCAACACTCGTCGCTCATAAGTGTTAAGTATTCAAATAACAACCCTGCATTGCAAACATTCTGTAATATTGACCTTTACTGTGACATGACCTTATACACAGGTGACTCTGGCCCTTCTCGATTTGGATCCCACGCTAAGTAATTGACTGTACAGTAAATCCTCATCAAATTACGAGGTAATCAGTATTTTTCGATCATTGTCCTTGATAAACTGTTTACATGGTTCTGCTGAATACCACATGTCGTGGTTCATTCCGGGAGAAGCTACGGAAAGAGGCGAGTAGTGACGAAGGATGGTCGTCCTGATGGCCTTAGATAACAACAGGGGTTATCTGAACCACGACCTGACCTACTGACTCTCGGTCAGGTGTTCAGTCTAAATATAACTTCACGTCACCGAATCTAACTACTACGTCGCATTTCCTTGAGACTGTTCAGAGGAGTTGTATTCCACGAATACGAAGAATGGCGGGAATAGAACTTGTTCCTGGTCGGTTCTCAAGAGTGCGCAAGGAAAAGAAAGGTAACAAGATGGTTGTTGAGAAAGTACTTGTCTGCTCACAACTTCAAGCAGCCGCCGAAAAGAACATACTCCGACAATGCGGGGAATCTGAAGGGGCCAAGAACATTGTCAAGATGATTGGTGAAGGTTTTACTGCAGATTGCTTCACACTGACCTTTGAATATTGCGAGGAAGGCAGCCTGGACCAGTATGTGAGTAAACGTTCAAACTCGAAGAATCCTCTAGACGAGGCCGACTGTCGTTCTGTCGTAACCGACATTGGCAGTGGATTGGAGTTTCTTCATAACTTGCGTATAGAACACCGTAATCTGCAGCCAGAAAACATCCTTGTGACATGGTACAATCGAGCGGTTTATAAAATAGCAGGATTTGGATCGGCTCGCTCGTTGTCGGAATATGACGGGAGACGTGGCCTGGAACGTGACAGGAGACATGGCGGGGATCATGACGGGGGACATTTTGGCGTACATGACGGGGGACATTTTGGCGTACATGACGGGGGACATTTTGGCGTACATGACGGGGAAGATGGGGAACATGACGAGAACGATGGGGCAGGAGACACTTGTTTTTCACCCCCTGAAGCGGCTCTGACAGATAAAAGTGATATTTTCTCTCTTGGCGCTATCGCCTTTGCTTTATTGCGTCCTGAATTCGACGACGACAAACTAGTTGCCTACTACAATGGACGCCGTCTGGCCGAGGTAAGAGGGGAAATAGAACTCCGTCATGTCGCTGATCAGGGACTGGGAGACGTGATCAAGGCAGCCTTACGGAGAGACATGTCCAAACGCCCAACAGCAGAACAAGTTTGTGAAATGCTGAAAACAGTTTACTCGGATTCTGTTTTGATGAAACTGGCTTATGGCTACCTTGCAATCTGTGCGATTGGTATTGGTGTTGGTATTGGTGTGTTCCTGCGTCGCCAGTGAAAAGGGAGCCTGTCTGCATTTACTCAAACAGATCACCGAGGAAATGACTTGAATTCTGAAGTAGTCTACATTGTCTCCTACAGTATCTATAGTTGCGCAAATCATTTTCATGCAGGAGATTACTTTGAACGAGTGTTGTCATAAATATAAAGGAATATCCTTGTTGGAAGTCTGCTCGTACTGCGCATCTGGTGTAACATTTTCATCACAAGAATTACGACTTGATAGAGAGATATATTTCTCAAACTTCACTGGATCATTGTGCCAATCTATTTCTATGGATGAGGCATCACTGGGACACTCCAATATGAAGTGACACTGTGTATATGGTATGTAGGGAGCCAGCTGTGGACGAAGACGATACCCTTCCATCCTGAGTCTACAGCACAAGTCAGCTTGACGAAGGCAGCCACCAACATCGTGAATAGGAGATCAGTTGACCACACTGTCTGTGAATTGTGCCACGTAAACCACAATTCAGACACTTTGCTGCTTGGTGAAAAGGATTCTGTCACATATTATAACTGTGATGTGTGGTTTACGGCAAACTGATGTGAAGAACAACTAGTACCCTTTGACTCCACTTTCCACAGCTGCAAGCAACGCATGAACAACGACCCCTACATGCGAAGCCCTGTCCGCGCAGTAACTAAAAGAAAACCAAGGACTTCATCAAAGGCAAAACATTCCAACTGAACTCATTGCCATGTGTCAGTGACTTGGTGACTTTTAGTGTTTTGTGTTTACAGTTTTATATTTCCTCTGGGTAAGTGTGAATACAACTTTGTCATTCTTGTTAAGTCTGTAAGTTACAATGTCTCTTTCCTCGTTTAAAACTACAAGCTCCGATGATGGTGCACCCACCAGTAAGACTTGTTTTCCTTTGAGGATCCGCCGAAAACCCAAACGTGCAAATAAGACACACACAACCCCCCCTCCTCCTCCCAATGTATCCCATATCCCATCTACTCCCGTCCAGCCTGCCATCTCTACTCCCTCCGATCGCCGTTGCCCCATTCATAACTGTAATGACCATTGTTCTCTCTCAGACTGAGGAAAATGTTGACGCACTAAACTTTAATTATGTTCAACTGGCCATCACAAATATGCAAACGGCCTCAATAGATCAAATACACGGGCAATGAACTACTCAAACAATGTACTACAGTAAACTACGGTTATAACCACCCCACACCACCCCACTCCACCCCACCCCACCCCACCCCACACCATCCCACCCCACCCCACCCCATCCCACACCACCCCACCCCACACCACCCCACACCACACCACCCCAACCCCAACCCCACGTTCCAGTAGGGGAGTCGGTGGGCGTCGGGATCGACCCAGTTCTATCTCCAGTGGTATTGAACCGCATTACTGGGTTTCAGTGAAATATGACATACACGCACTTAAGCATGCTTCACAATGCCACACACTGTTGTCATAAAAACAATGATATATAACAAACAACAACATTACAAACTATTGTGGCATAGAACCTGGTCCTTACTCATATCTTACTTGAATAAATACACACGAATATGTTAGCTTCTGTACATTTCACGATACTGCCATCACCATTTGAATAGCATCAGACTGAGGAAAATGTTGACGCACTAAACTTTAATTATGTTCAACTGGCCATCACAAATATGCAAACGGCCTCAACAGATCAAATACACGGGCAATGAACTACTCAAACAATGTACTACAGTAAACTACGGTTATAACGAACTCAAAGGGACTACTAATTTTAGTTCGTTATAACCGTAATTCGTTATAAGCATATATACAGTATAGCTACAGCAAATAGTTGGGACTAAAAAGTTAGTTCGTTATATCCGTTAGTTCGTTATAAGCGTGTTCGTTATAACCGTAGTTCACTGTACATTGATTGTTCTAATGACCCATAGATGAAAGTTAGTCAGGCTTAGAGCTTTTTGACCAGCCCTCGTATCAAGCAATGTTTTCATTGCTGATGCCCAATTCTTATCAACCAGCATAAGCATTCGTATGTATATTTGCTTGATTCTGTATCATGGATGTATGTATGTCAATGTATTTAGTTAGTCGTATTGTACATTATTAAATAAAAAAGTGGTCCATGGCAAATTCAATTCAAAATCCATGTCTATCTATAATAATTATTGCTCAGCAATAAGACAATGTTTGCAAACAATTCATTTTTTTATGCACTCATATCGATTGTCCACTATACATCATTCACAACCCTTATTGAGGGCGTGAGGGCATGACCTTTGTCACGACCGAAACGTATATTACATGCAGTATACCGTTTATCAAGTGCAATATCTAGTATACCGGGGGCACGGGTGGCCCAGTCGTCCAAGGCGCCGCGATTCGCTGTGCAGAGTTGAGTCCCTTGGGCACGCCAGAAACCTATGATTGTGGGTTCGAATCCCGGTTCGCTCTGATTATGTTTCTAGGTTTGTCAGCACCATACCCGTGCTCTTGGATTTCACCAAAGTGGTAAACGTCAGAGACCTGCATCACTTCGGGCTTTCCTCCCACATAAAGCTGACATGCCGTGATATAACTGGAATACTGTTGAAAGCGGCGTTAAACCCAACTCACTCACCCACTCCAGTATACCACATGTACTATAAGAGTGTGTCGCATGCAGTGTGCGTCGGGCGATCTCGCTGAACAGAAGCAATATTCCAGCAGCTACAGCATGATAACACGTACCCGGAGCGATATTCCAGCAGCTATAGCATGATAACACGTACCCGGAGCGATATTCCAGCAGCTACAGCATGATAACACGTACCCGGAGCAATATTCCAGCAGCTACAGCATGATAACACGTACCCGGAGCGATATTCCAGCAGCTACAGCATGATAACACGTACCCGGAGCGATATTCCAGCAGCTACAGAATGATAACACGTACCCCGAGCAATATTCCAGCAGCTACAGCATGATAACACGTACCCGGAGCGATATTCCAGCAGCTACAGCATGATAACACGTACCCGGAGCGATATTCCAGCAGCTACAGCATGATAACACGTACCCGGAGCAATATTCCAGCAGCCACAGCATGATAACACGTACCCGGAGGGATATTCCAGCAGCTACAGCATGATAACACGTACCCGGAGCGATATTCCAGCAGCTACAGCATTTGTGGTCCGAGCATGCCCTTTCTATGTAGATTTCAAACAGCGTCGTAAGACTCTTGGCCAAAAATTGTTTGATCAGGGTTACAACATAGAAGGCCTTAATAGGGAAGTTTTATGGTTTACATGTGAACGTTTGATTTGCCCTTGCGTGTGTTTGTGACGGGTTGCCACCGATAGGACAGGATAGGCTCACCTTATCAAGAATACCTGGTAGAATCATAGTCTGTCATACATACCCTAATACAAATAAGGGGGCACGGGTGGCCCAGTCGTCTAAGGCCCAGCGATTCGCTCTGCAGAGTTGCGTCCCTTGGGCACACCAGAAACCTATGATTGTGGGTTCGAATCCCGGTTCGCCCTAATTATGTTTCTAGGTTTGTCAGAACCATACCCGTGCTCGTGGGTTTCACCGAAGTGGTAAACGTCTGAGGCGTGCATCACTTCGGGCTTTCCTCCCACATTAAGCTGACACGCCGCGATATAACTGGAATACTGCTAAAAGCGGCGTTAAATCCAACTCCTTTACTCACTAATACAAATATATTCAATACAGCCCATGTAAGTCTATAACGTTGGCAAGTCTAGATTACTGCAGCATAAGGTATCTACGAAATGAAGAGAGTCTCTGGGTTCATTTTTATTATATTTTTATTAAGATAATTTAACAACTGTTGTTTTTCTGTGAGATACGTTCACTTCAGAGACTAGATGTTAGTCCAGTAGCATCGCTATAGTGATTAACAACACGTGCTTGATTACGATATAGGCGGAATAGAACAATGGACTCCGATTTTAGCAGAGATTCCTTGTGATTATGGAAATGCTTTGTCGCGACGTTCTGTATTAACTCATTCAATTGTTATGACTATCGCACCTACTTCTGTGTATTTCGGTTAACTGAGCCCATGGTTGGTGTCCTGAATCAGTTGCTATGACTGTCGACCGCCTCCGTGGTCTAGTGGTAGAGCGTCCGCCCGGCGAGAGCGGAAGGTCCGGGGCTCGATCCCCGGCCGCGTCATACCAAAAGACGTTAAAATATGGTACTTGTTGTTACCCTGTCTGGTGCTCGGCATTAAGGGGATAAAACAAGGACTAGTCGGCTCGGAGTCAGTATACTGTGTCTGAGTGGGGTATTCATGTTAAACTGTGGCATGGTATCTCAATGGGCTAGCACTATAAATCGGCATCAGTCCGGACTAGTACAAGCAGCAGACGCACGCACGCACGCACGCACGCACGCAGTAATCTTGGACGCGACGTTTAAACCCAATTTCACCTCACCTCACCTCAACTAGGTCTCCATTCTGTACTTTGCAACTTTGTTGTTTACGCCGCACTCATCAACATTCCAGGTACATGACGCCGTCTGTAATTAATCGAGTCTGGACCAGACAATCCAGTGATTGATGTCATGAGCATCGATCCACGCAATTGGGACACGATGACATGAATTAACCAAATCAGCGAGCCTGACCACATGACCCGCTGAGTACATATCTGCACCAAATGGCATTTTAGTGATAAGGTGAAAACGTACTGTAATATCGATTTTTTGGTGTGAGCTCTTCAGGCTATGGCCTTGGGCTATAATGGAGATAATATTAACATTGTGTTACTAAATATATCAAGTGATTCATTCGTGGCCAACTCGTGTTATTCCGGGACAAGCTACGGAGAGAGGCGAGTAGTGACGAACGATGGTAGTCCTGACGGGCTTAGGTAACAACAGGGGTTATCTGAACCACGACCTGACTGGCTGACTCACAGTCAGGTGTTCAGTCTAAATATAACTACGCGCCATTGAATCTAACTGTACTTCGTCGCATTTCCTTGAGATTATTCAGAGGAGTCATATTCCAGGCATACGAAAAATGAAGGAAACAGAGCTGGTTCAAGGTCGGTTCTCAACATTGAGGAACTTTAACATAGGTAACAAAACGGTGCTTGTGAAAGCATTTTCGTGTCCACAGCCGATTGCAGACGCCGAAAAGAATATACTCCGACAATGCGCAGAATCTGAAGGGGCCAAAAACATTGTCAAGATTTATGACGCTTTTCCTGCAAAAGGCGTCACAATGATCTTGGAATATTGCGAGGAAGGCAACCTGAACCAATATGTGAGTAAACGTTTATTCATGAAGAAACCTCCGAATGCAGCGGACTGTCGTTCTTTCATGACCGACATTGCCAGTGGTTTGCAGTTTCTTCACCACATTGATATCATACACGGCAACCTACTGCCAGAAAACATCCTTGTGACGTCATACAGTAAACCTGTTTATAAAATAGGAGGATTTGGATCGGCAGCTCGTCGCAAGGCCAGGAGAAATAACAGGAGAGTTGAGGAACATGGTGGGTTAGATGCGACTGAAGACTCTTGTTTTTTGCCCCCTGAAGGGGCTCTGGACAAGAAAAGTGATATTTTCTCCCTTGGAGCTGTCACCTATGCTTTATGGAGTCCGCAATTTGTCAACGACAAACTAGTTGCCTACTATGGTGGACGTCATCTGGCCAAGATGGCAGGGGAAATAGACCTCCGTCACATCACTGACCAGAGACTGCGAGACATCATCAATGAAGCCTTAAAAGGAGATATAGTTGGACGCCCAACAGCAGAACAAGTTTGTTCAATGCTGAATACAGGTTACACGTGGTGGAATATTCTGATTTTTGGCGGCGTTGTAGTTGTGTCTGCATATATTTCAGAAATAACACTGAAACAATGGGATATAATTTAGAAAAAATTAACGAGATCATTATCCCAATATATTTCTATGGATCAATATGAAGTGAAACTGTGTGGATATGTAGAGAGCCAGCTGTGGAGTCCACAATACAACCAACCACTAACATTGTGAATGGGAGATTTAGTTGACCACACTGTCTGTCAATGGTGCCACGGATACCACAATTCGGCCACTTTGTAGCTTTGTGAAAAGGATTCTGTCACATATTATAACTGTGATGTGTGGTTTACGGCAAATCGATGTGAAGACCAAAAACAAGTGCCCTTGGACTCCACCTTCCACAGCCACAAGCAACGGATGAACAACGACCCCTACATGCAAATCCCGTGTCCGTGCGAAAACCAAAATAAGCAAAGGACCAAAAATAAAGCCAAGGACTCCATCAAAGGCCAAGACCATGACCAACTCCTCGTATCATAAGATTGTCAACACTCGTCGCTCATAAGTGTTAAGTATTCAAATAACAACCCTGCATTGCAAACATTCTGTAATATTGACCTTTACTGTGACATGACCTTATACACAGGTGACTCTGGCCCTTCTCGATTTGGATCCCACGCTAAGTAATTGACTGTACAGTAAATCCTCATCAAATTACGAGGTAATCAGTATTTTTCGATCAATGGCCTTGATAAACTGTTTACATGGTGCTGCTGAATACCACATGTCGTGGTTCATTCCGGGAGAAGCTACGGAAAGAGGCGAGTAGTGACGAAGGATGGTCGTCCTGATGGCCTTAGATAACAACAGGGGTTATCTGAACCACGACCTGACCTACTGACTCTCGGTCAGGTGTTCAGTCTAAATATAACTTCACGTCACCGAATCTAACTACTACGTCGCATTTCCTTGAGACTGTTCAGAGGAGTTGTATTCCACGAATACGAAGAATGGCGGGAATAGAACTTGTTCCTGGTCGGTCCTCAAGTGTGCGCAAAGAAAAGAAAGGTAACAAAATGGTTGTTGAGAAAGTACTTGTCTGCTCACAACGTACAGCAGCCGCCGAAAAGAACATACTCCGACAATGTGCAGAATCTGAAGGGGCCAAGAACATTGTCAAGATGATTGGTGAAGGTTTTACTGCAGATGGCTTCACACTGACCTTTGAATATTGCGAGGAAGGCAGCCTGGACCAGTATGTGAGTAAACGTTCAAACTCGAAGAATCCTCTAGACGAGGCCGACTGTCGTTCTGTCGTAACCGACATTGGCAGTGGATTGGAGTTTCTTCATAACTTGCGCATAGAACACCGTAACCTGCAGCCAGAAAACATCCTTGTGACATGGTACAATCGAGCGGTTTATAAAATAGCAGGATTTGGATCGGCTCGCTCGTTGTCGGAATATGACGGGAGACGTGGCCTGGAACGTGACAGGAGACATGGCGGGGATCATGACGGGGGACATTTTGGCGTACATGACGGGGGACATTTTGGCGTACATGACGGGGGACATTTTGGCGTACATGACGGGGAAGATGGGGAACATGACGAGAACGATGGGGCAGGAGACACTTGTTTTTCACCCCCTGAAGCGGCTCTGACAGAGAAAAGTGATATTTTCTCTCTTGGCGCTATCGCCTTTGCTTTATTGCGTCCTGAATTCGACGACGACAAACTAGTTGCCTACTACAATGGACGCCGTCTGGCCGAGGTAAGAGGGGAAATAGAACTCCGTCATGTCGCTGATCAGGGACTGGGAGACGTGATCAAGGCAGCCTTACGGAGAGACATGTCCAAACGCCCAACAGCAGAACAAGTTTGTGAAATGCTGAAAACAGTTTACTCGGATTCTGTTTTGATGAAACTGGCTTATGGCTACCTTGCAATCTGTGCGATTGGTATTGGTGTTGGTATTGGTGTGTTCCTGCGTCGCCAGTGAAAAGGGAGCCTGTCTGCATTTACTCAAACAGATCACCGAGGAAATGACTTGAATTCTGAAGTAGTCTACATTGTCTCCTACAGTATATATAGTTGCGCAAATCATTTTCATGCAGGAGATTACTTTGAACGAGTATTGTCATAAATATATAGGAATATCCTTGTTGGAAGTCTGCTCGTACTGCGCATCTGGTGTAACATTTTCATCACAAGAATTACGACTTGATAGAGGGATATATTTCTCAAACTTCACTGGATCATTGTGCCAATCTATTTCTATGGATGAGGCATCACTGGGACACTCCAATATGAAGTGACCCTGTGTATGTGGTATGTAGGGAGCCAGCTGTGGACGATACCCTTCCATCCTGAGTCTACAGCCCAAGTCAGCTTGACGAAGGCAGCCACCAACATCGTGAATAGGAGATCAGTTGACCACACTGTCTGTCAATTGTGCCACGTAAACCACAATTCAGACACTTTGTAGCTTGGTGAAAAGGATTCTGTCACATATTATAACTGTGATGTGTGGTTTACGGCAAACTGATGTGAAGAACAACTAGTACCCTTGGACTCCACTTTCCACAGCTGCAAGCAACGCATGAACAACGACCCCTACATGCGAAGCCCTGTCCGCGCAGTAACTAAAAGAAAACCAAGGACTTCATCAAAGGCAAAACATTCCAACTGAACTCAATGCCATGTGTCAGTGACTTGGTGACTTTTAGTGTTTTGTGTTTACAGTTTTATATTTCCTCTGGGTAAGTGTGAATACAACTTTGTCATTCTTGTTAAGTCTGTAAGTTACAATGTCTCTTTCCTCGTTTAAAACTACAAGCTCCGATGATGGTGCACCCACCAGTAAGACTTGTTTTCCTTTGAGGATCCGCCGAAAACCCAAACGTGCAAATAAGACACACACAACCCCCCCTCCTCCTCCCAATGTATCCCATATCAATCTACTCCCGTCCAGCCTGCCATCTCTACTCCCTCCGATCGCCGTTGCCCCATTCATAACTGAAATGACCATTGTTCTCTCTCAGACTGAGGAAAATGTTGACGCACTAAACTTTAATTATGTTCAACTGGCCATCACAAATATGCAAACGGCCTCAATAGATCAAATACACGGGCAATGAACTACTCAAACAATGTACTACAGTAAACTACGGTTATAACCACCCCACACCACCCCACACCACCCCACCCCACCCCACCCCACACCATCCCACCCCACCCCACCCCACCCCACACCACCCCACCCCACACCACCCCACACCACACCACCCCAACCCCAACCCCACGTTCCAGTAGGGGAGTCGGTGGGCGTCGGGATCGACCCAGTTCTATCTCCAGTGGTATTGAACCGCATTACTGGGTTTCAGTGAAATATGACATACACGCACTTTAGCATGCTTCACAATGCCACACACTGTTGTCATAAAAACAATGATATATAACAAACAACAACATTACAAACTATTGTGGCATAGAACCTGGTCCTTACTCATATCTTACTTGAATAAATACACACGAATATGTTAGCTTCTGTACATTTCACGATACTGCCATCACCATTTGAATAGCATCAGACTGAGGAAAATGTTGACGCACTAAACTTTAATTATGTTCAACTGGCCATCACAAATATGCAAACGGCCTCAACAGATCAAATACACGGGCAATGAACTACTCAAACAATGTACTACAGTAAACTACGGTTATAACGAACTCAAAGGGACTACTAATTTTAGTTCGTTATAACCGTAATTCGTTATAAGCATATATACAGTATAGCTACAGCAAATAGTTGGGACTAAAAAGTTAGTTCGTTATATCCGTTAGTTCGTTATAAGCGTGTTCGTTATAACCGTAGTTCACTGTACATTGATTGTTCTAATGACCCATAGATGAAAGTTAGTCAGGCTTAGAGCTTTTTGACCAGCCCTCGTATCAAGCAATGTTTTCATTGCTGATGCCCAATTCTTATCAACCAGCATAAGCATTCGTATGTATATTTGCTTGATTCTGTATCATGGATGTATGTATGTCAATGTATTTAGTTAGTCGTATTGTACATTATTAAATAAAAAAGTGGTCCACAGCAAATTCAATTCAAAATCCATGTCTATCTATAATAATTATTGCTCAGCAATAAGACAATGTTTGCAAACAATTCATTTTTTTATGCACTCATATCGATTGTCCACTATACATCATTCACAACCCTTATTGAGGGCGTGAGGGCATGACCTTTGTCACGACCGAAACGTATATTACATGCAGTATACCGTTTATCAAGTGCAATATCTAGTATACCGGGGGCACGGGTGGCCCAGTCGTCCAAGGCGCCGCGATTCGCTGTGCAGAGTTGAGTCCCTTGGGCACGCCAGAAACCTATGATTGTGGGTTCGAATCCCGGTTCGCTCTGATTATGTTTCTAGGTTTGTCAGCACCATACCCGTGCTCTTGGATTTCACCAAAGTGGTAAACGTCAGAGACCTGCATCACTTCGGGCTTTCTCCCACATAAAGCTGACATGCCGTGATATAACTGGAATACTGTTGAAAGCGGCGTTAAACCCAACTCACTCACCCACTCCAGTATACCACATGTACTATAAGAGTGTGTCGCATGCAGTGTGCGTCGGGCGATCTCGCTGAACAGAAGCAATATTCCAGCAGCTACAGCATGATAACACGTACCCGGAGCGATATTCCAGCAGCTATAGCATGATAACACGTACCCGGAGCGATATTCCAGCAGCTACAGCATGATAACACGTACCCGGAGCAATATTCCAGCAGCTACAGCATGATAACACTTACCCGGAGCGATATTCCATCAGCTACAGCATGATAACACGTACCCGGAGCGATATTCCAGCAGCTACAGAATGATAACACGTACCCGGAGCAATATTCCAGCAGCTACAGCATGATAACACGTACCCGGAGCGATATTCCAGCAGCTACAGCATGATAACACGTACCCGGAGCGATATTCCAGCAGCTACAGCATGATAACACGTACCCGGAGCAATATTCCAGCAGCCACAGCATGATAACACGTACCCGGAGCGATATTCCAGCAGCTACAGCATGATAACACGTACCCGGAGCGATATTCCAGCAGCTACAGCATTTGTGGTCCGAGCATGCCCTTTCTATGTAGATTTCAAACAGCGTCGTAAGACTCTTGGCCAAAAATTGTTTGATCAGGGTTACAACATAGAAGGCCTTAATAGGGAAGTTTTATGGTTTACATGTGAACGTTTGATTTGCCCTTGCGTGTGTTTGTGACGGGTTGCCACCGATAGGACAGGATAGGCTCACCTTATCAAGAATACCTGGTAGCATCATAGTCTGTCATACATACCCTAATACAAATAAGGGGGCACGGGTGGCCCAGTCGTCTAAGGCCCAGCGATTCGCTCTGCAGAGTTGCGTCCCTTGGGCACACCAGAAACCTATGATTGTGGGTTCGAATCCCGGTTCGCCCTAATTATGTTTCTAGGTTTGTCAGAACCATACCCGTGCTCGTGGGTTTCACCGAAGTGGTAAACGTCTGAGGCGTGCATCACTTCGGGCTTTCCTCCCACATTAAGCTGACACGCCGCGATATAACTGGAATACTGTTAAAAGCGGCGTTAAATCCAACTCCTTTACTCACTAATACAAATATATTCAATACAGCCCATGTAAGTCTATAACGTTGGCAAGTCTAGATTACTGCAGCATAAGGTATCTACGAAATGAAGAGAGTCTCTGGGTTCATTTTTATTATATTTTTATTAAGATAATTTAACAACTGTTGTTTTTCTGTGAGATACGTTCACTTCAGAGACTAGATGTTAGTCCAGTAGCATCGCTATAGTGATTAACAACACGTGCTTGATTACGATATAGGCGGAATAGAACACTGGACTCCGATTTTAGCAGAGATTCCTTGTGATTATGGAAATGCTTTGTCGCGACGTTCTGTATTAACTCATTCAATTGTTATGACTATCGCACCTACTTCTGTGTATTTCGGTTAACTGAGCCCATGGTTGGTGTCCTGAATCAGTTGTTATGACTGTCGACCGCCTCCGTGGTCTAGTGGTAGAGCGTCCGCCCGGAGAGCGGAAGGTCCGGGGCTCGATCCCCGGCCGCGTCATACCAAAAGACGTTAAAATATAGTACTTGTTGTTACCCTGTCTGGTGCTCGGCATTAAGGGGATAAAACAAGGACTAGTCGGCTCGGAGTCAGTATACTGTGTCTGAGTGGGGTATTCATGTTAAACTGTGGCATGGTATCTCAATGGGCTAGCACTATAAATCGGCATCAGTCCGGACTAGTACAAGCAGCAGACGCACGCACGCACGCACGCACGCACGCACGCACGCACGCAGTAATCTTGGACGCGACGTTTAAACCCAATTTCACCTCACCTCACCTCAACTAGGTCTCCATTCTGTACTTTGCAACTTTGTTGTTTACGCCGCACTCATCAACATTCCAGGTACATGACGCCGTCTGTAATTAATCGAGTCTGGACCAGACAATCCAGTGATTGATGTCATGAGCATCGATCCACGCAATTGGGACACGATGACATGAATTAACCAAATCAGCGAGCCTGACCACATGACCCGCTGAGTACATATCTGCACCAAATGGCATTTTAGTGATAAGGTGAAAACGTACTGTAATATCGATTTTTTGGTGTGAGCTCTTCAGGCTATGGCCTTGGGCTATAATGGAGATAATATTAACATTGTGTTACTAAATATATCAAGTGATTCATTCGTGGCCAACTCGTGTTATTCCGGGACAAGCTACGGAGAGAGGCGAGTAGTGACGAACGATGGTAGTCCTGACGGGCTTAGGTAACAACAGGGGTTATCTGAACCACGACCTGACTGGCTGACTCACAGTCAGGTGTTCAGTCTAAATATAACTACGCGCCATTGAATCTAACTGTACTTCGTCGCATTTCCTTGAGATTATTCAGAGGAGTCATATTCCAGGCATACGAAAAATGAAGGAAACAGAGCTGGTTCAAGGTCGGTTCTCAACATTGAGGAACTTTAACATAGGTAACAAAACGGTGCTTGTGAAAGCATTTTCGTGTCCACAGCCGATTGCAGACGCCGAAAAGAATATACTCCGACAATGCGCAGAATCTGAAGGGGCCAAAAACATTGTCAAGATTTATGACGCTTTTCCTGCAAAAGGCGTCACAATGATCTTGGAATATTGCGAGGAAGGCAACCTGAACCAATATGTGAGTAAACGTTTATTCATGAAGAAACCTCCGAATGCAGCGGACTGTCGTTCTTTCATGACCGACATTGCCAGTGGTTTGCAGTTTCTTCACCACATTGATATCATACACGGCAACCTACTGCCAGAAAACATCCTTGTGACGTCATACAGTAAACCTGTTTATAAAATAGGAGGATTTGGATCGGCAGCTCGTCGCAAGGCCAGGAGAAATAACAGGAGAGTTGAGGAACATGGTGGGTTAGATGCGACTGAAGACTCTTGTTTTTTGCCCCCTGAAGGGGCTCTGGACAAGAAAAGTGATATTTTCTCCCTTGGAGCTGTCACCTATGCTTTATGGAGTCCGCAATTTGTCAACGACAAACTAGTTGCCTACTATGGTGGACGTCATCTGGCCAAGATGGCAGGGGAAATAGACCTCCGTCACATCACTGACCAGAGACTGCGAGACATCATCAATGAAGCCTTAAAAGGAGATATAGCTGGACGCCCAACAGCAGAACAAGTTTGTTCAATGCTGAATACAGGTTACACGTGGTGGAATATTCTGATTTTTGGCGGCGTTGTAGTTGTGTCTGCATATATTTCAGAAATAACACTGAAACAATGGGATATAATTTAGAAAAAATTAACGAGATCATTATCCCAATATATTTCTATGGATCAATATGAAGTGAAACTGTGTGGATATGTAGAGAGCCAGCTGTGGAGTCCACAATACAACCAACCACTAACATTGTGAATGGGAGATTTAGTTGACCACACTGTCTGTCAATGGTGCCACGGATACCACAATTCGGCCACTTTGTAGCTTTGTGAAAAGGATTCTGTCACATATTATAACTGTGATGTGTGGTTTACGGCAAATCGATGTGAAGACCAAAAACAAGTGCCCTTGGACTCCACCTTCCACAGCCACAAGCAACGGATGAACAACGACCCCTACATGCAAATCCCGTGTCCGTGCGAAAACCAAAATAAGCAAAGGACCAAAAATAAAGCCAAGGACTCCATCAAAGGCCAAGACCATGACCAACTCCTCGTATCATAAGATTGTCAACACTCGTCGCTCATAAGTGTTAAGTATTCAAATAACAACCCTGCATTGCAAACATTCTGTAATATTGACCTTTACTGTGACATGACCTTATACACAGGTGACTCTGGCCCTTCTCGCTTTGGATCCCACGCTAAGTAATTGACTGTACAGTAAATCCTCATCAAATTACGAGGTAATCAGTATTTTTCGATCATTGTCCTTGATAAACTGTTTACATGGTTCTGCTGAATACCACATGTCGTGGTTCATTCCGGGAGAAGCTACGGAAAGAGGCGAGTAGTGACGAAGGATGGTCGTCCTGATGGCCTTAGATAACAACAGGGGTTATCTGAACCACGACCTGACCTACTGACTCTCGGTCAGGTGTTCAGTCTAAATATAACTTCACGTCACCGAATCTAACTACTACGTCGCATTTCCTTGAGACTGTTCAGAGGAGTTGTATTCCACGAATACGAAGAATGGCGGGAATAGAACTTGTTCCTGGTCGGTTCTCAAGAGTGCGCAAGGAAAAGAAAGGTAACAAAATGGTTGTTGAGAAAGTACTTGTCTGCTCACAACGTCAAGCAGCCGCCGAAAAGAACATACTCCGACAATGTGCAGAATCTGAAGGGGCCAAGAACATTGTCAAGATGACTGGTGATAGTTTTACTGCAGATGGCTTCACACTGACCTTTGAATATTGCGAGGAAGGCAGCCTGGACCAGTATGTGAGTAAACGTTCAAACTCGAAGAATCCTCTAGACGAGGCCGACTGTCGTTCTGTCGTAACCGACATTGGCAGTGGATTGGAGTTTCTTCATAACTTGCGTATAGAACACCGTAACCTGCAGCCAGAAAACATCCTTGTGACATGGTACAATCGAGCGGTTTATAAAATAGCAGGATTTGGATCGGCTCGCTCGTTGTCGGAATATGACGGGAGACGTGGCCTGGAACGTGACAGGAGACATGGCGGGGATCATGACGGGGGACAGTTTAGTGTACATGACGGGGGACATTTTGGCGTACATGACGGGGGACATTTTGGCGTACATGACGAGGGACATTTTGGCGTACATGACGGGGAAGATGGGGAACATGACGAGAACGATGGGACAGGAGACACTTGTTTTTCACCCCCTGAAGCGGCTCTGACAGATAAAAGTGATATTTTCTCTCTTGGCGCTATCGCCTTTGCTTTATTGCGTTCTGAATTCGACGACGACAAACTAGTTGCCTACTACAATGGACGCCGTCTGGCCGAGGTAAGAGGGGAAATGAAACTCCGTCATGTCGCTGACCAGGGACTGGGAGACGTGATCAAGGCAGCCTTACGGAGAGACATGTCCAAACGCCCAACTGCAGAACAAGTTTGTGAAATGCTGAAAACAGTTTACTCGGATCCTGTTTTGATGAAACTGGCTTATGGCTACCTTGCAATCTGTGCGATTGGAATTGGTGTTGGTATTGGTGTGTTCCTGCGTCGCCAGTGAAAAGGGGGCCTGTCTTGCATTTACTCAAACAGATCACCGAGGAAATGACTTGAATTCTGAAGAAGTCTACATTGTCTCCTACAGTATCTATAGTTGCGCAAATCATTTTCATGCAGGAGATTACTTTAAACGAGTATTGTCATAAATTTATTGGAACATCCTTGTTGGAAGTCTGGTGTAACATTTTCACCACAACAATCACGACTTGATAGAGGGATATAATTCTCAAACTTCACTGGATCATTGTGCCAATCTATTTCTATGGATGAGGCATCACTGGGACACTCCAATATGAAGTGACACTGTGTATATAGTATGTAGGGAGCCAGCTGTGGACGATATCCTTCCATCCTGAGTCTACAGCACAAGTCAGCTTGACGAAGGCAGCCACCAACATCGTGAATGGGAGATCAGTTGACCACACTGTCTGTCAATTGTGCCACGTAAACCACAAATCAGACACTTTGTAGCTTGGTGAAGAGGATTCTGTCACATATTATAACTGTGATGTGTGGTTTACGGCAAACTGATGTGAAGACCAACCACTAGTACCCTTGGACTCCACCCTCCACAGCTGCAAGAAACGCATGAACAACGACCCCTACATGCGAATCCCGTGTCCGCGCAGTAACTAAAAGAAAACCAAGGACTTCATCAAAGGCCAAAACATTCCAACTGAACTCTCAATGCCATGGTCAGTGACTTGGTGACTTTTAGTGTTTTGTGTTTACAGTTTTATATTTCCTCTGGGTAAGTGTGAATACAACTTTGTCATTCTTGTTAAGTCTGTAAGTTACAATGTCTCTTTCCTCGTTTAAAACTACAAGCTCCGATGATGGTGCACCCACCAGTAAATCTTGTTTTCCTTTGAGGATCCGCCGAAAACACCCAAACGTGCAAATAAGACACACAACCCCCCCCCCCCCTCCTCCCAATGTTTCCCATATCCCATCTACTCCCGTCCAGCCTGTCATCTCTACTCCCTCCGATCGCCGTTGCCCCATTCATAACCATTGTACTCCACACCACCCCGCCCCATCCCCGCCCCACCACAACCCCACCCCACCCCACCCAACCCCACACCGCACCATCCCAACCCCACCCCACCCCACCCCACCCCAACCCCACGTTCCAGTAGTCGGTGGGCGTTGGGATCGACCCAGTTCTATCTCCAGTGGTATTGAACCGCATTACTGGGTTTCAGTGAAATAGGACATACACGCACTTAAGCATGCTTCACAATGTCACACACTGTTGTCATAAAAACAATCATATATAACAAACAACAACATTACAAACTATTGTGGCATAGAACCAGGTCCTTACTCATATCTTACTTGAATAAATACACACGAATATGTTAGCTTCTGTACATTTCACGATACTGCCATCACCATTTGAATAGCATCAAACTGAGGAAAATGTTGACGCACTAAACTTTAATTATGTTCAACTGGCCATCACAAATATGCAAACGGCCTCAACAGATCAAATACACGGGCAATGAACTACTCAAACAATGTACTACAGTAAACTACGGTTATAACGAACTCAAAGGGACTACTAATTTTAGTTCGTTATAACCGTAATTCGTTATAAGCATATATACAGTATAGCTACAGCAAATAGTTGGGACTAAAAAGTTAGTTCGTTATATCCGTTAGTTCGTTATAAGCGTGTTCGTTATAACCGTAGTTCACTGTACATTGATTGTTGTAATGGCCCATAGATGAAAGTTAGTCAGGCTTAGAGCTTTTTGACCAGCCCTCGTATCAAGCAATGTTTTCATTGCTGATGCCCAATTCTTATCAACCAGCATAAGCATTCGTATGTATATTTGCTTGATTCTGTATCATGGATGTATGTATGTCAATGTATTTAGTTAGTCGTATTGTACATTATTAAATAAAAAAGTGGTCCACAGCAAATTCAATTCAAAATCCATGTCTATCTATAATAATTATTGCTCAGCAATTAGACAATGTTTGCAAACAATTCATTTTTGTATGCACTCATATCTATTGTCCACTGTACATCATTCACAACCCTTATTATATATTATACGTATATTACATGCAGTATACCGTTTATCAAGTGCAATATCTAGTATACCGGGGGCACGGGTGGCCCAGTCGTCCAAGGCGCCGCGATTCGCTGTGCAGAGTTGAGTCCCTTGGGCATGCCAGAAACCTATGATTGTGGGTTCGAATCCCTGATTATGTTTCTAGGTTTGTCAGCACCATACCCGTGCTCTTGGATTTCACCAAAGTGGTAAACGTCAGAGACCTGCATCACTTCGGGCTTTCCTCCCACATAAAGCTGACATGCCGTGATATAACTGGAATACTGTTGAAAGCGGCGTTAAACCCAACTCACTCACCCACTCCAGTATACCACATGTACTATAAGAGTGTGTCGCATGCAGTGTGCGCCGGGCGATCTCGCTGAACAGGATCAATATTCCAGCAGCTACAGCATGATAACACGTACCCGGAGCGATATTCCAGCAGCTACAGCATGATAACACGTACCCGGAGCGATATTACAGCAGCTACAGCATGATAACACGTACCCGGAGCGATATTCCAGCAGCTACAGCATGATAACACGTACCCGGAGCAATATTGCAGCAGCTACAGCATGATAACACGTATCCTGAGCGATATTCCAGCAGCTACAGCATGATAACACGTACCCGGAGTAACATTCCAGCAGTTACAGCATGAAAACACGTCCCCGGAGCGATATTCCAGCAGCTACAGCATGATAACACGTACCCGGAGCGATATTCTAGCAGCTACAGCATGATAACACGTACCCGGAGCAATATTGCAGCAGCTACAGCATGATAACACGTACCCGGAGCGATATTCCAGCAGCTACAGCATGATAACAAGTATCCGGATTAATATTCAAGCAGATACAGCATGATAACACGTGACCGGAGCAATATTCCAGCAGCTACAGCATGATAACACGTACCCGGAGCGATATTCCAGCAGCTACAGAATGATAACAAGTATCCGGAGCAATATTCCAGCAGCTACAGCATGATAACACGTACCCGGAGCAATATTCCAGCAGCTACAGCATGATAACAGGTACCCGGAACGATATTCCAGCAGCTACAGAATGATAACACGTATCCGGAGCAATATTGCAGCAGCTACAGCATGATAACACGTACCCGGAGCGATATTCCAGCAGCTACAGCATGATAACACGTTCCCGGAGCGATATTACAGCAGCTACAGCATGATAACACGTACCCGGAGCAATATTGCAGCAGCTACAGTATGATAACACGTACCCGGAGCGATATTCCAGCAGCTACAGCATGATAACACGTTCCCGGAGCGATATTCCAGCAGCTACAGAATGATAACACGTACCCCGAGCAATATTCCAGCAGCTACAGCATGATAACACGTACCCGGAGCGATATTTCAGCAGCTACAGCATGATAACACGTACCCGGAGCGATATTCCAGCAGCTACAGCATGATAACACGTATCCGGAGCAATATTCCAGCAGTCACAGCATAATAACACGTACCCGGAGCAATATTCCAGCAGCTACAGCATGATAACACGTACCCGGAGCGATATTCCAGCAGCTACAGCATTTGTGGTCAGAGCATGCCCTTTCTATGTAGATTTTAAACAGCGTCGTAAGACTCTTGGCCAAAAGTTGTTTGATCAGGGTTACAACATAAAAGGCCTTAATAGGGAAGTTTTATGGTTTACATGTGAACGTTTGATTTGCCCTTGCGTGTGTTTGTGATGACCGATAGTACAGGATACGCTCACCTTATCAAGAATACCTGGTAGAATCATAGTCTGTCATACATACCCTAATACAAATAAGGGGGCACGGGTGGCCCAGTCGTCTAAGGCCCAGCGATTCGCTCTGCAGAGTTGCGTCCCTTGGGCACACCAGAAACTTATGATTGTGGGTTCGAATCCCGTTTCGCCCTAATTATGTTTCTAGGTTTGTCAGAACCATACCCGTGCTCGTGGGTTTCACCGAAGTGGTAAACGTCTGAGACCTGCATCACTTCGGGCTTTCCTCCCACATTAAGCTGACACGCCGTGATATAACTGGAATACTGTTAAAAGCGGCGTTAAATCCAACTCACTTACACAAACATATTCAATACAGCCCATGTAAGTCTATAACGTTGGCAAGTCTAGATTACTGCAGCATAAGGTATCTACGAAATGAAGAGAGTCTCTGGGTTCATTTTTATTATATTTTTATTGAAATATTTTAACAACTGTTGTTTTACTGTAAGATATGTTCATTTCAGAGACTAGATGTTAGTCCAGTAGCATCGCTATAGTGATTAACAACACGTGCTTGATTACGATATAGGCGGAATAGAACACTGGACTCCGATTTTAGCAGAGATTCCTTGTGATTATGGAAATGCTTTGTCGCGACGTTCTGTATTAACTCATTCAATTGTTATGACTATCGCACCTACTTCTGTGTATTTCGGTTAACTGAGCCCATGGTTGGTGTCCTGAATCAGTTGTTATGACTGTCGACCGCCTCCGTGGTCTAGTGGTAGAGCGTCCGCCCGGAGAGCGGAAGGTCCGGGGCTCGATCCACGGCCGCGTCATACCAAAAGACGTTAAAATATGGTACTTGTTGTTACCCTGTCTGGTGCTCGGCATTAAGGGGCTAAAACAAGTACTGGTCGGATTGGAGTCAGTATACTGTGTCTGAGTGGGGTATTCATGTTAAACTGCGGCATGGTATCTCAGTGGGCTAGCCCTATATATCGGCATCAGTCCGGACTAGTACAAGCAGCCACACACACAAACACACGTACATGCACGTCGCTATATAAGTGCAATAATCTTGGACGCGACGTTAAACCAAATTTCACCTCACCTGCTTTGACTGTCATGACTATTTTGAGATTTTACGTGCGCTTTCCGTCATTATGCGTATTTTCACACGTTGTTACTGTGGCCTGTCCCCTCCTTAATATAGCCTGTTGACAACGAAATATACAGATGTGTGCCGACTCAAGGCCGAGCTATAATCTGTAGGTAAAGAACTAAACTGTGAAATCAGTAAATGACCGATCACGATCAATGAGCAATTAACAATTAAATTCAACATAGTTTTTGGTTTCCACTTAATAAAGACAATAAAAGGGTCTAATACAAACACACAAACCGATAATTACTGATAGGGTACGACAGCATGTTCCGAATTGGAAGCTGCCAAGAATTCGTTGTTTTCAGCTAGGTTTCTATTCCGCACTTTGCAACTTTGTTTGTTGTTTACGCCGCACTCATCAATATTCCAGCTACATGACGTCGTCTGTAATTAATCGAGTCTGGACCAGACAATCCAGTGATTGACATCATGAGCATCGATCCACGCAATTGGGACACAATGACATACATAAACCAAATCAGCGAGCCTGACCACATGATCCGCTGCGTACATATCTGCACAAAATGTCATTTTAGTGTTAAGGTGAAAACGTACTGTAATATTGACTTTTTCTGTGAGTCTTTCTTTTTCTTTTTCTCTGAATCGTTTGATCATATTTATCCTTAAGAATATTCTTGCATTTGTGATATGACATTTGAAGGAACAAAATGTTTCAGGTATTATGTTTAAAAAATACTGTTTTATTCAGGTTGACATGTCATTCAAGTGTAACAAAACATCTTTTACCTTTCTTTAAAGTTTAGATCAAGGGACCAGTCATTTTTTAGGGGTGGTGTAGGGTGGTGGTGGTGGCAGGCAGTGTGTGTGTGTGTGTGTGTGTGGGGGGGGGGGGGGGGGGGGGGGGGGGGGGGGGGCAGGTCAGAGGGAATCAGGGGAGGGTCATATTTGGAGGGGGGGGGGGGTACTGTAAAAATGTACAAGGACATGGGGAGGGTCATTCAAAACTGTTCATGACAAGCATTAAAGGAGGGTTATTATTTTCGGTACGGTAGTGCAACGAAACCCTCTGACTCACCCCACCATGTAATAAATGACCGGTCCCAAATAATAATGGTATCTTTTACGTCTGCCTTTGTTCCTTTGAATACAGCAATTAACCAGAGGTTATAAAATCTTTCCTTCTTTATATAATGCTCCTAGTCACATTAGTAATAGGTTCACATAAGGAAAAATGTTTTCTTTAAAAAATCCAGGGGGGCAACTGCCCCTCCTGCCCCCGGCTGGCTACGGCACTGAATATGTTCGCTTGAAATTCAGGAAGCTCCATTTGAGGTCAACTGATAAATAATTTATTGATCTATGGGGAAACTCAATTTCTATGAAGAACATTCTGAATAGCAGGTGTTGGCCCGGAGCGCCAAATGTGATATTTAGGAGGAAAACTCCTCTTGGCGTTCCCGGGACCAGTAAGGGCTCAGACACGGTTCATTGACGCGGGATTTATACTCTTTCTGAATAACCCATGCTTGCCGTAAAAAGCAACTATGTTTGTCGTAAAAGGCGGCTAACGGGATCGGGTGGTCAGGCTCACTGACTTGGTTGATGCATGTCATTGATCCCAATTACTTGGATCGATGCTCATGAAGTCAATCACTGGATTGTCTGGTCCAGACTCGATTATTTACAGACCGCCGTCATATAGCTGTAATATTGCTGAGTGCTGCGTTAAACAACAAACCAACCAACCTTCTTCTTCTACACAACTCGTGACATTTCAGAATTTGGTCGATCAGCTTCCCATACCCTTCCTAATAATGGGCGATTTGCATGGACACAGTCCCCTTTGGGGCAGCACCCCATTGAACAACAAAGGCAGCGTCATAGAACAATTTCTTATCAACAATATTCTGTATTTGTAATGATGACTCAAATACCTACCTCCATCCAGCTACAAGGACAAATTCAGCCCTCGATCTTACAATTGCAGATCCTTCACTTTAGAATGATTTTGAATGGACAGTACATGATGATCTTCGTTGGAGCTATCATTTTCCAACACTTCTTAAAATCGTTACACCTACCAAAGAGATTCCAGTTTCTCGATGAAATTTCAGTGAAGCTAACCAGACTCTATTCCAGAAGTTATGTACTGACAAATTTGTATCTGAATCGTATCAGAATGTTGATGATCCTATTGAATCCTTTTCACAGGATGTCAATAATATCGCCATGACCACTATTCCTAAATCCTCTACAGTTCCACGTATTAGAAAGCCACGGTTAAATGATGACTGCAGACAAGCTAGAAAAGGCTGAAAACGTTTTTAATACTAATCCATCATCGACTCATCTCAACAACCTTAAATGTTAAGAGCAAAAGCTCATATGACGATGAAAGGAACAAAACGTTCTTCCTGGCATGCATTTGTTTCTAAAACAAGTACTCGAACGCCTCTTAATAAAGTGTGGAACATGATACAGAAAATGAAGGGCAAGTGATCGTAAAGTAAAGTAGTGAAAACAATAGCATCTTGTTCTTCTTCTCCTAATTACACTCCTGACACTTCCCTGACAAGTTGGAATATCATAATGAATCACTTTCTCTTGATGAACTCTCTGCAGTTCTTGATAAATCCCATGACACTGCAACTGGTCCTGATGAGAACCATTACCAATTGTTGAATCATCTCTGTTGTCAGTGCTCCTTAGCATCCTTAACATTCCCAGATTCCTGAACAAAACAGGAGGCACGGGTGATATAAACGGGGCATACGCGATTCGCTGTGCAGAGTTGCATCCCTTGGACACGCCAGAAAACTATGATTGTGGGTTCGAATCCCGGTTCGCCCTAATTATGTTTCTAGGTTTGTCAGCACCATACTCGTGGGTTTCTCCGAAGTGGTAAACGTCAGAGACCTGCATCACTTCGGGCTTTCCTCCCACATTAAGCTGACACGCCGTGATATAACTGGAATACTGTTAAAAGCAGCGTTAAACCCAACTCACTCACTCACTGGCACAAAACAATCATCATTCCAATTCCTTAGCCAAGTAAAGTTCATACGAAGCCAACAAATTACTGTCCAAATGCCTTGACTAGCTGTGTTTACAGTGTTTGTAAAACATTGGAAAGAATGATTAACAATAGACGTGTTTGGCATCTTGAATAACAGATATCCAATGTGGATTCCGGCGTCACAGTTTTACAGTTGATCATCTTGTACGACTTGAGTCATTTGTTTATTAATAAACAACCTGCAGTTTTTTATATTCTTTTTCTTAGAGAAGACCTATGATACCACTTGGAAATATGGTATATTGAATGACCTTTATATAATGTGATTCCGTTGGCATGCCTGCTTTTATTTCCCGATTCCTTGACACTAGACAATTCCCAGTTCGTGTAGGATCGGCTTTGTCAGATATTTATTGATAGGCATTCGTTAGAAGTTGAGGGATGACAAAGATGACACAATTTATGGATAACAACTTTAATACTGTAAAAAGCGACGTTTCGGCATAGATCCTAATACACTTGTCAAGCAAGACCGTCAGTCATTTTTGAAAGAAGGCCATCTCTATGACAAGATATAGGATTGAACCCAAATAGTTAGTTTTCTATTTTTCTGTGATATATGACTGATATTTTATATGATCCTTGACATAATACTTTTACTATGTTCTTTATATGCACATGTTTGAAAATCTGTTGCACATACGTATTTTAATAACATAACAGCTACAAGCATATCTGCAGAAAAGGGCATTTTGTAACATATTGTAAAATTACCCGTTAATGTGACCTTGGCCTTATACGCAGGTGATTCGTGGCCTTTCACGATCTGGACCCTACCCTAAGTGATCACATGTACCAAGTTCCATTGACTGTACAGAAATACTTTCTCGAGTTAGGCAGTAAAAAATTGTTTTTCAGGCTTGGACATTGGGCTATAAACGAGATACTATTTACATGGCGCTGCTTAATGAAACAAGTCGTGGTCCATTTTAAACAAATTCGTGTCATTCCGGGAAAACGGTTATTAATACGGGAAGAGGCGAATGGTGGCGGCCCTACTGGCCTTTCATAGACAACAGAGGAAAACGAAAGCACGACATGACTGGCTGACTCACAGGGACGTCCAGCCACGTGCTCAGTCTAAATATAATTACACGTCACTGAATCTAACTACTGAATGTACTACGTCACATTTCCTTGAGACTGTTCAGAGGATGTAGTCTTCTACCCATAAGACAAATGGCGGAAACAGATCTTGTCCAGGGTCAGTTCTCAACAGTGAGAAAGGGTAAAAAAGGTAGTAAAACGGTTCTTGAAAAAAACCTTGTGTGTTCACGAATATGTGTAGCCACCGAAAGGGACATACTACAAAAATGTGCAGAATCGAAAAACATTCTAAAGATGATTGGTGATATCCATGTTACTACAGAAGACTTCACATTGACCTTTGAATATTGCGAGATGGGCAACCTGGACCAGTATGTGAGTAAACGTTTAACCATGAAGAGTCCTCTAGGCGAGGTCGACTGTCTTTATGTCATGGCCAACATTGCCAGTGGTTTACAGTTTCTTCATAACATTGGTATCATACACGGAAATATACAGCCGGAAAACATCCTAGTGACACGGTACGATGAACCGAGTTATAAAATAGGAGGATTTGGATCGGCAGCTCGTCGCCCGACGCAGGAACACGTCAGGGAAGATGGGCAACATGACGGGGGACAATTCGGGGAACGTGACGGAGAGCGCGACGGAGAGCATGGCGGGGAGCGTGACGGAGAGCGTGACGGAGAGCATGGCGGGGAGCGTGACGGAGAGCGTGACGGAGAGCGTGACGGAGAGCTCAACGGAGAGCGTGACGGAGAGCATGGTCGGGGGCGCGACGGAGAGCGTGACGGAGAGCATGGCGGGGAGCGTGACGGAGAGCATGGCGGGGAGCGTGACGGAGAGCGTGACGGAGAGCATGGCGGGGAGCGTGACGGAGAGCATGGCGGGGAGCGCGACGGAGAGCGTGACGGAGAGCGTGGCGGGGAGCGTGACGGGGACGATGGGACCAGAAACACTATTTTTTCACCCCCTGAAGAGGCTCTGGACAAGAAAAGTGATATTTTCTCTCTTGGAGCTGTCGCCTTTGCTTTATTGCGTCAGGAATTTGACCACAACAAACTAGTTGCCTACTACACTGGACGCCGTCTGGCCGAGATGGCAGGGGAAATAGACCTCCCTCACATCACTTACCAGGGACTGCGAGACATCATCAATGAAGCCTTAAAAGGAGATATAGTTGGACGCCCAACAGCAGAAGAAGTTTGGGAAAGGCTGAATAGAGATTACTTGAATGCTATTCGGAAAAGAGAGGCTTGTGAAAGCTTTGGGTTGGGTTTCGTTTTGGGTTGTTTTGGTGTTGGTGGTCTTACTCTATTACTGGGGGGCACGGGTGGCCCAGTCGTCTAAGGCGCCGCGATTCGCTGTGCAGAGTTGCGTCCCCTGGACACGCCAGACACCTATGATTGTGGGTTCGAATCCCTGTTCACCCCGATTATGTTTCTAGGTTTGTCAGCACCATACCCGTGCTCGTGGGTTTCACCGAAGTGGTAAACGTCTGAGACCTGCATCACTTCGGGCTTTCCTCCCACATTAAGCTGACACGCCGTGATATAACTGGAATAATGTTAAAAGCGGCGTTAAACCCAACTCACTCACTCACTCACTATTACTGAGTCACAAGTGAAAAAGGGAGCCTGTCTTGCATTTACTCAAACAGATCACCGAGGAAATGACTTGAATTCTGAAGTAGTCTACATTGTCTCCTACAGTATCTATAGTTAACGCAAATCATTTTCATGCAGGAGATTACTATTGTCATAAATATAAAGGAATATCCTTGTTGGAAGTCTGCTCGTACTGTGCATCTGGTGAAACATGTTCATCACAACAATCACGACTTGATAGAGGGATATATTTCTCAAACTTCACTGGATCATTGTGCCAATCTATTTCTATGGATGAGGCATCACTGGGACACTCCAATATGAAGTGACACTGTGTATGTGGTATGTAGATAGCCAGCTGTGGACGATATCCTTCCATCCTGAGTCTACAGCCCAAGTCAGCTTGACGAAGGCAGCCACCAACATCGTGAATAGGAGATCAGTTGACCACACTGTCTGTTAATTGTGCCACGTAAACCACAAATCAGACACTTTGTAGCTTGGTGTAAAGGATTCTGTCACATATTTTAACTGTGATGTGTGGTTTACGGCAAACTGATGTGAAGAACAACTAGTACCCTTGGACTCCACTTTCCACAGCTGCAAGAAACGCATGAACAACGAACCCTACATGCGAAGCCCTATCTGCGCAGAAACTAAAAGAAAACCAAGGACTTCATCAAAGGCAAAACATTCCAACTGAACTCAATGCCATGTGTCAGTGACTTTGTGACTTTTAGTGTTTTGTGTTTACAGTTTTATATTTCCTCTGGGTAAGTGTGAATACAACTTTGTCATTCTTGTTAAGTCTGTAAGTTACAATGACACACACAACCCCCCCTCCTCCCAATGTATCCCATATCCCATCTACTCCCGTCCAGCCTGTCATCTCTACTCCCTCCGATCGCCGTTGCCCCATTCATAACCCCCCCCCCCCCCCCCCCCACACCACCCCACCCATCACCATTTGAATAGCATCAGACTGAGGAAAATGTTGACGCACTAAACTTTAATTATGTTCAACTGGCCATCACAAATATGCAAACGGCCTCAACAGATCAAATACACGGGCAATGAACTACTCAAACAATGTACTACAGTAAACTACGGTTATAACGAACTCAAAGGGACTACTAATTTTAGTTCGTTATAACCGTAATTCGTTATAAGCATATATACAGTATAGCTACAGCAAATAGTTGGGACTAAAAAGTTAGTTCGTTATATCCGTTAGTTCGTTATAAGCGTGTTCGTTATAACCGTAGTTCACTGTACATTGATTGTTGTAATGGCCCATAGATGAAAGTTAGTCAGGCTTAGAGCTTTTTGACCAGCCCTCGTATCAAGCAATGTTTTCATTGCTGATGCCCAATTCTTATCAACCAGCATAAGCATTCGTATGTATATTTGCTTGATTCTGTATCATGGATGTATGTATGTCAATGTATTTAGTTAGTCGTATTGTACATTATTAAATAAAAAAGTGGTCCACAGCAAATTCAATTCAAAATCCATGTCTATCTATAATAATTATTGCTCAGCAATAAGACAATGTTTGCAAACAATTCATTTTTTTATGCACTCATATCGATTGTCCACTATACATCATTCACAACCCTTATTGAGGACGTGAGGGCATGACCTTTGTCACGACCGAAACGTATATTACATGCAGTATACCGTTTATCAAGTGCAATATCTAGTATACCGGGGGCACGGGTGGCCCAGTCGTCCAAGGCGCCGCGATTCGCTATGCAGAGTTGAGTCCCTTGGGCATGCCAGAATACTATGATTGTGGGTTCGAATCCCGGTTCGCCCCGATGATGTTTCTAGGTTTGTCAGCACCATACCCGTGCTCTTGGATTTCACCAAAGTGGTAAACGTCAGAGACCTGCATCACTTCGGGCTTTCCTCCCACATAAAGCTGACATGCCGTGATATAACTGGAATACTGTTGAAAGCGGCGTTAAATCCAACTCACTCACCCACTCCAGTATACCACATGTACTATAAGAGTGTGTCGCATGCAGTGTGCGCCGGGCGATATCTCGCTGAACAGAAGCAGGTGAAGGTAAGAGCATGTAAACGAGCGCAAGTTGGGCAGTTTGGAACTGGGAGTTGAGCACCCGGTGAAGAGCTCACAATAAAACATTGTTCACCCGCAGACGGACTTGTGTTATCAAGACGTATCCGGAGCGATATTCCAGCAGATACAGCATGATAACACGTTCCCGGAGCGATATTCCAGCAGCTACAGCATGATAACACGTACCCGGAGCAATATTGCAGCAGCTACAGCATGATAACACGTACCCGGAGCAATATTGCAGCAGCTACAGCATGATAACACGTACCCAAAGCGATATTCCAGCAGCTACAGCATGATAACACGTACCCGGAGCAATATTGCAGCAGCTACAGCATGATAACACGTATCCGGAGCGATATTCCAGCAGCTACAGCATGATAACACGTACCCGGAGCGATATTCCAGCAGCTACAGCATGATAACACGTACCCGGAGCAATATTGCAGCAGCTACAGCATGATAACACGTATCCTGAGCGATATTCCAGCAGATACAGCATGATAACACGTACCCGGAGCAATATTGCAGCAGCTACAGCATGATAACACGTACCCGGAGCAATATTCCAGCAGCTACAGCATGATAACACGTACCCGGAGCGATATTCCAGCAGCTACAGCATGATAACACGTACCCGGAGCAATATTCTAGCAGCTACAGCATGATAACACGTACCCGGAGCAATATTGCAGCAGCTACAGCATGATAACACGTACCCGGAGTAACATTCCAGCAGTTACAGCATGATAACACGTACCCGGAGCGATATTCCAGCAGCTACAGCATGATAACACCTACCCGGAGCAATATTCTAACAGCTACAGCATGATAACACGTACCCGGAGCAATATTGCAGCAGCTACAGCATGATAACACGTACCCGGAGCGATATTCCAGCAGCTACAGCATGATAACAAGTCTCCGGATTAATATTCAAGCAGATACAGCATGATAACACGTACCCGGAGCGATATTCCAGCAGGTACAGCATGATAACACGTGCCCGGAGCAATATTCCAGCAGCTACAGCATGATAACACGTACCCGGAGCGATATTCCAGCAGCTACAGAATGATAACACGTACCCGGAGCAATATTCCAGCAGCTACAGCATGATAACACGTACCCGGAGCGATATTTCAGCAGCTACAACATGATAACACTTACCCGGAGCGATATTCCAGCAGCTACAGCATGATAACACGTACCCGGAGCAATATTCCAGCAGCCACAGCATTTGTGGTCCGAGCATGCCCTTTCTATGTAGATTTTAAACAGCGTCGTAAGACTCTTGGCCAAAAGTTGTTTGATCAGGGTTTCAACATAGAAGGCCTTAATAGGGAAGTTTTAGGATACGCTCACCTTATCAAGAATACCTGGTAGAATCATAGTCTGTCATACATACCCTAATACAAATAAGGGGGCACGGGTGGCCCAGTCGTCTAAGGCCCAGCGATTCGCTCTGCAGAGTTGCGTCCCTTGGGCACACCAGAAACTTATGATTGTGGGTTCGAATCCCGGTTCGCCCTAATTATGTTTCTAGGTTTGTCAGAACGTGCTCGTGGGTTTCACCGAAGTGGTAAACGTCTGAGGTGTGCATCACTTCGGGCTTTCCTCCCACATTAAGCTGACACGCCGCGATATAACTGGAATACTGTTAAAAGCGGCGTTAAATCCAACTCACTTACACAAATATATTCAATACAGCCCATGTAAGTCTATAACGTTGGCAAGTCTAGATTACTGCATTATAAGGCATCTACGAAATGAAGAGAGTCTCTGGGTTCATTTTTATTATATTTTTATTAAGATAATTTAACAACTGTTGTTTTACTGTAAGATATGTTCATTTCAGAGACTAGATGTTAGTCAAGTAGCATCGCTATAGTGATTAACAACACGTGCTTGATTACGATATAGGCGGAATAGAACAATGGACTCCAATTTTAGCAGAGATTCCTTGTGATTATGGAAATGTTTTTGTCGCGACGTTCTGTATTAACTCATTCAATTGTTGTGACTATCGCACCTACTTCTGTGTATTTCGGTTAACTGAGCCCATGGTTGGTGTCCTGAATCAGTTGCTATGACTGTCGACCGCCTCCGTGGTCTAGTGGTAGAGCGTCCGCCCGGAGAGCGGAAGGTCCGGAGCTCGATCCCCGGTCGCGTCATACCGAAAGGCGTTAAAAGATGGTACTTGTTATTACCCTGTCTGTCGCTCGGCATTAAGGGGCTAAACCAAGTACTGGTCGGCTCGGAGTCAGTATACTGTGTCTGAGTTGGGTATTCATGTTAAACTGCGGCATGGTATCTCAGTGTGCTAGCCCTATATATCGGCATCAGTCCGGACTAGTACAAGCAGCCACACACACAAACACACGTGCATGCACGTCGCTATATAAGTGCAATAATCTTGGACGCGACGTTAAACCCAATTTCACCTCACCTGCTTTGACTGTCATGACTATTTTGAGATTTTACGTGCGCTTTCTGTCATTATGCCTATGTTCACACGTTGTTACTGTGGCCAGTCCCCTCCTTAATATAGCCTGTTGACAACGAAATATACAGATGTGTGCCGACTCAAGGCCGAGCTATAAGACTGAATGAAATCTGTAGGTAAAGAACTAAACTGTGAAATCAGTAAATGACCGATCACGATCAATGAGCAATTAACAATTAAATTCAACAGAGTTTTAGGTTTCCACTTAATAAAGACAATAAAAGGGGTCTAATACAAACACACTAACCGATAATTACTGATAGGGTACGACAGAATGTTCCGAATTGGAAGCTGCCAAGAATTCGTTGTTTTCAGCTAGGTTTCTATTCCGCACTTTGCAACTTTGTTTGTTGTTTACGCCGCACTCATCAATATTCCAGCTACATGACGTCGTCTGTAATTAATCGAGTCTGGACCAGACAATCCAGAGATACAATGACATACATAAACCAAATCAGCGAGCCTGACGACCGGATCCGCTGCATTTTAGTGTTAAGGTGAAAACGTACTGTAATATTGACTTTTTCTGTGAGTCTTTCTTTTTCTTTTTCTCTGAATCGTTTGATCATATTTATCCTTAAGAATATTCTTGCATTTGTGATATGACATTTGAAGGAACAAAATGTTTCAGGTATTATGTTTAAAAAATACTGTTTTATTCAGGTTGACATGTCATTCAAGTGTAACAAAACATCTTTTACCTTTCTTTAAAGTTTAGATCAAGGGACCAGTCATTTTTTAGGGGTGGTGTAGGGTGGTGGTGGTGGCAGGCAGTGTGTGTGTGTATGTGTTGTGGGGGGGGGGGGGGGGGGGTCAGGTCAGAGGGAATCAGGGGAGGGTCACATTTGGGGGGGGGGGGGGGTGTACTGTAAAAATGTACAAGGACATGGGGAGGGTCATTCAAAACTGTTCATGACAAGCATTAAGGGAGGGTTATTATTTTCGGTACGGTAGTGCAACCAAACCCTCTGACTCACCCCACCATGTAATAAATGACCGGTCCCAAATAATAATGGTATCTTTTACGTCTGCCTATGTTCCTTTGAATACAGCAATTAACCAGAGGTTATAAAATCTTTCCTTCTTTATATAATGCTCCTAGTCACATTAGTAATAGGTTCACATAAGGAAAAATGTTTTCTATAAAAAATCCAGGGGGGCAACTGCCCCTCCTGCCCCCGGCTGGCTACGGCACTGAATATGTTCGCTTGAAATTCAGGAAGCTCCATTTGAGGTCAACTGATAAATAATTTATTGATCTATGGGGAAACTCAATTTCTATGAAGAACATTCTGAATAGAAGGTGTTGGCCCGGAGCGCCAAATGTGATATTTAGGAGGAAAACTCCTCTTGGCGTTCCCGGGACCAGTAAGGGCTCAGACACGGTTCATTGACGCGGGATTTATACTCTTTCTGAATAACCCATGCTTGCCGTAAAAAGCAACTATGTTTGTCGTAAAAGGCGGCTAACGGGATCGGGTGGTCAGGCTCGCTGACTTGGTTGATGCATGTCATTGATCCCAATTACGTGGATCGATGCTCATGAAGTCAATCACTGGATTGTCTGGTCCAGACTCGATTATTTACAGACCGCCGTCATATAGCTGTAATATTGCTGAGTGCTGCGTTAAACAACAAACCACCAAACTTTCTTCTTTTACACAACTCGTGACATTTCAGAATTTGGTCGATCAACTTCCCATACCCTTCCTAATAATGGGCGATTTGCATGGACACATTCCCCTTTGGGGCAGCAACCCATTGAACAACAAAGGCAGCGTCATAGAACAATTTCTTATCAACAATATTCTGTATTTGTAATGATGACTCAAATACCTACCTCCATCCAGCTACAAGGACAAATTCAGCCCTCGATCTTACAATTGCAGATCCTTCACTTTTGAATGATTTTGAATGGACAGTACATAATGATCTTTGTTGGAGCTATCATTTTCCAACACTTCTTAAAATCGTTACACCTACCAAAGAGATTCCAGTTTCTCGATGAAATTTCAGTGAAGCTAACTAGACTCTATTCCAGAAGTTATGTACTGACAAATTTGTATCTGAATCGTATCAGAATGTTGATCCTATTGAATCCTTTTCACAGGATGTCAATGATTTCGCCATGACCACTATTCCTAAATCCTCCACAGTTCCACGTATTAGAAAGCCACGGTTAAATGATGACTGCAGACAAGCTAGAAAAGGCTGAAAACGTTTTTAATACTAATCCATCACCGACTCATCTCAACAACCTTAAATGTTAAGAGCAAAAGCTCATATGACGATGAAAGGAACAAAACGTTCTTCCTGGCATGCATTTGTTTCTAAAACAAGTACTCAAACGCCTCTAAATAAAGTGTGGAACATGATACAGAAAATGAAGGGCAAGTGATCGTGACACGGTGTGCATCATCACAAAGTTCATGATACTATTCTGACAAGTAAACAAGACATCGCAAATAAATTAGTGAAAACAACAGCATCTTGTTCTTCTTCTTATTATTACACTCCTGACAAGTTGGAATATCATAATGAATCATTTTCTCTTGCCAGTGGTTTACAGTTTCTTCATAACATTGGTATCATACACGGAAATATACAGCCAGAAAACATCCTATTGACACGGTACTTTGGACCGAGTTTTCAAATAGGAGGATTTGGATCGGCAGCTCGTCGCCTGACCCAGGAACATGTCAGGGAAGATGGGCAACATGACGGGGGGCAGTTCGGGGAGCGTGACGGGGGGCAGTTCGGGGAACGTGACGGAGAGCGTGACGGAGAGCATGGCGGGGAGCGTGACGGAGAGCGCGACGGAGAGCGCGACGGAGAGCGTGACGGAGAGCGTGACGGAGAGCATGGCGGGGAGCGTGACGGAGAGCGTGACGGAGAGCGCGACGGAGAGCGTGACGGAGAGCGTGACGGAGAGCATGGCGGGGAGCGTGACGGAGAGCATGGCGGGGAGCGTGACGGAGAGCATGGAGGAGAGCGTGACGGAGAGCGTGACGGAGAGCGCGACGGAGAGCGTGACGGAGAGCGTGACGGAGAGCATGGCGGGGAGCGTGACGGAGAGCTCGACGGAGAGCGTGACGGAGAGCATGGCGGGGAGCGTGACGGAGAGCATGGCGGGGAGCGTGACGGAGAGCATGGCGGGGAGCGTGACGGAGAGCGTGACGGAGAGCGTGACGGGGAGCGTGACGGAGAGCTCGACGGAGAGCGTGACGGAGAGCATGGCGGGGAGCGTGACGGAGAGCATGGCGGGGAGCGTGACGGAGAGCGCGACGGAGCGCATGGCGGGGAGCGTGACGGAGAGCTCGACGGAGAGCGTGACGGAGAGCATGGCGGGGAGCGTGACGGAGAGCATGGCGGGGAGCGTGACGGAGAGCATGGCGGAGAGCGTGACGGCAGCATGGCGAGGAGCGTGACGGAGAGCATGGCGGAGAGCGTGACGGCAGCATGGCGAGGAGCGTGACGGAGAGCGTGACGGAGAGCGCGACGGAGAGCGTGACGGAGAGCGTGACGGAGAGCGTGACGGCAGCATGGCGGAGAGCTCGACGGAGAGCGTGACGGAGAGCATGGCGGGGAGCGTGACGGAGAGCATGGCGGGGAGCGTGACGGAGAGCATGGCGGGGAGCGTGACGGAGAGCATGGCGGAGAGCGTGACGGCAGCATGGCGAGGAGCGTGACGGAGAGCGTGACGGAGAGTGTGACGGAGAGCGTGACGGAGAGCGCGACGGAGAGCGTGACGGAGAGCGTGACGGAGAGCGTGACGGCAGCATGGCGGGGAGCGTGACGGAGAGCGCGACGGAGAGCGTGACGGAGAGCGTGACGGAGAGCTTGACAGAGAGCGTGACGGGGACGATGGGACAAGAAACACTTTTTTTTCACCCCCTGAAGAGGCTGTGGACAAGAAAAGTGATATTTTCTCTCTTGGAGCTGTCGCCTATGCTTTATTGCGTCAGGAATTTGACCACAACAAACTAGTTGCCTACTACACTGGACGCCGTCTGGCCGAAGTGAGAGGGGAAATAGAACTCCCTGGTGTCGCTGACCGGCGCCTTGGAGACTGCATCAAGGCAGCCTTACAGAGAGAGATATCCAGACGCCCAACAGCAGAGAATGTTCGTTTAAAGCTGTATACAGGTATAATTACAAAGTTCCTAAACATGTTTTTGGACGCATTTAAACCTTCATTCATTTAGCGTGGTGAAATGGGGTGAAATGGGGTTTAACGTCGCGTCCAAGATCATTGCACTTATATAGCGATACACCTTTAGCAGTAGATCATTGAGGAAATTACTTGAATTCGACAGTAGTGCACATTATCACCTACATTAGCCTAGACTACAGTTGTCCAAATAATGTTTATGCATGAGAACACTTTAACGAATCTTGTCATACATACAATGGTATACATTGGATGTTTGCTCCTACTGTGCATCTAGTAAAACAGTTTCATCGCATTTAAATAGACGCACTTTAGTTTCACTAAAGTGAACAGGGCAGTGAACTCGATGTTCAATGGTTTGAGAAATAAGACTGAAATTATATCCTTCTAACTTGTCGCCATTGTTTCAAAGTTCACTGGATTATTCTTCCTAAATATTACAATGGATGAAGCATTTCTGGGACACGACCATTACTCCAATATGAAGTGACACTGTGTATGTGGTATGTAGGGAGCCAGCTGCGGACGATATCCTTCCATCCTGAGTCTACAGCACAAGTCAGCTTGACGAAGGCAGCCACCAACATCGTGAATAGGAGATCAGTTGACCACACTGTCTGTGAATTGTGCCACGTAAACCAAAATTCAGACAATTGATAGCTTGGGGAACAGGATGCTGAAGAGCAACTAAAAGTACTGTCGAAAATGCTAGAAAACTGCTTTTCTGGCTTAATTTAATAAATACGAGTCATAGGACTATAAAAAGAGCATATATCAAAATAACGCAACTTGCCCTAATCTAGCCTGTCCTAACTGACACTGTGATTACCCTTGAAATGTACATTTACAGGTAAAATGATGATCAACTTAGAAAATATTCGTGTGTCATGTATATGTATGTACGACATTGCCTTAATTGCACCCGACGAAAGTTGTCTACAGAAGATGTTAAATTGTGTAAAAACCTGGTGTAAATGGCGTATGTCTGTTAATTTGAAGAAAACACAAGTTGTCCATTTCCGGTCTAGAGGTTCCAGTATATCAAGTGTTACTTTCACTATTGGTGAAAATGAAGTGTGTTATACTCATGCATATAAATATCTTGCTGTTTGGTTTCATGAACACCTAGATCTTAATTTCACAGCCAAGGAAATAGCCAAGTCAGCTCATCGTGCTCTAGGTGTGATTGTGTGTAAATTCAAAGCCAGTGGAGGAACGGCTTACGATGTATTTAAAAAGTTATATTAAAACCTTGTGCAACCGATTCTCTCATACGGAGCTGCTGTGTGGGGCACACGTCAGTTCAGTTGTATCAATGCTGTACAAAACCGAGCATGTAGATTCTTTCTCGGAGTGGGCTGTAAGTCACCAAACTTGTCAGTTCGAGGGGATATGGGCTGGACTTCGCCTTATACCAAGCAAAAGTTGGAAATTTTACAACTATGGTATCGTCTACAAAACTGTGACAACATTCGAGTGAGTAGTAAAGTCCATCTATGGTCACGTAATTATCGTAAATCATGGACTAATAAGGTTTTTACACTTATCAAGTCGTGGCAACTACCTATTTTGGATATATTTAATTTAACACCCCCTGACATGGACTACATAAAGACTTGGCTTATATCAAATGATTACCACGACTGGCAACGTCAGCTGTGGAACGATCGAGGGCTTATAAACGGTAACAAACTTAGAACATATCACTGCAAACACGAAAACGTCGTTTATTTCCGTATATGGTCATTGGACGGAAAAACGACGTTATTTGGACGTTTTCAAACCATCGTATTTCCGTCCAAATAACGTCGTTATTTGACATCGGAATTTACTAGGAGAGAACGATATCATCAAGCTCCTCCCTTTCTTGATTTACATTGTCAATCAAGCAACAGCGTCTACCGGTATTTCTACTTCTCAGATTTCATTGGTCAGTTCTCGCGTGTTAGATTACAGGCCCGCGTTTGACGCTGCACTCGAAGCGCTTAGCGGAAGTATTGAAATCAATCGTACTGCGCATGCGGATTACTTAATGCCTTGTCCAAATTTTCCGTTCTGTGCATGCGCGTTTTCGCGTATTGTTTCCGAGATTTCATGTCACCCCTATTTGACAATGATTCATAAACACAGTCTCGTGAAAGTTCGGAATCGTACAATTCCAAACTGGTGATGCCTATTCACACTAAGGCATATTCTTCCCCCCCCCCCCCCCCCCAACACACCTAAATAACCTGGACAGGAAATACTGCTGATAGCCTCTGGTCACACAGCCGCGCTACCGCAGAATGTTCGTCCAACTCTGCATGGGGCATTCAAACACACTGAAATGTTTTCGCCTTGCATCCAAGATGGTGGACAAGTGAAATCGTATGAAATTTGGCTATTATAGGTCGCTGTCTCTTTTTTGATTACTCAATAAAGTCACTTCAACATTCAATTTCCGATACCAGTAAATGAATAAGTGTGTTTAACGCTACAATTAGTCAAAGACCAACGTTGTCTGGTTTGATGACACACAATCTACCAGGTAGCACATTGTGTACACCCTATCCCCATTTAAGTTTCCACTGTGCGTATTCCTGGTGACAAAAAGGCATAATGTACCTAGGAATCTCATTAAAACATTCATGCACGGCATTCTCTACCTCTAGAAGATTATATAGTTAACATGCTTATCCAAGTCGAACTATCATGCCGCTCAAAAATCCAGCACACACACACACACACACACACACACACACACACACACACACACACACACACACACACACACACACACACACACACACAACGGGCCTAAATAACCTGGACAGGAAATACTGCTGATAGCCTCTGGTCAACACAACCGCGTTACCGCAGAATGTTCGTCCAACTCTGCATGGGGCATTCGCAGTGGCTTCAAACGCCCTGAAATGTTTTCGCCTTGCCCCCAAGATGGTGGACAAGTGAAATCGTATGATATTTGGGCTATTTTACGTCGCGATCTCTTTTTTGATTACCCAATAAAGTCAATAAAGTTGTAGGTATTATGGCACTGTTTTATTTCTTTAAAAATATATAACGTGTTCATGAATAACAATTGAGATGAACATTCAATTTCCGATACAAGTAAATGAATAAGTGTGTCTTACGCCACAATCAGGACCAACGTTGTCTGGTTTGATGACATTATGTACACCATATCCCCATTTAAATCTCCACTGTGCGTATTCCTTGGGACGAAAAGGCCCCATGCATGTACCTGGGAATCTCATTAATACATTCATGCGCGGCATTCTTTACATTAAGAAGATCATAGTTAACATGCTTATCCAACTCGAACTACTATCCCGCCCAAGATGAATTTTGATTTACCAATCCCTGAAATGAAAAGACGTGCGTTACGAAGTCGTTACCAAGTTGTCATCAATATCCGTAAATGTCCGTGATATTATTACCCATCCAAAGCCGAATATATTTATTGTGCTTTCTTGACGACAAATGTCATAATTGGGATAACACTTTTTTAGTAAAGTACAGATTCTCGTACTTTTTTGGGTTGACTCCCGTCCGGGGTTTGAGCCCACACTGTGAGTGAGGCACCCAATCGCCAGGAAACAAGTCAGCGATCTAATCCATTCTCACTAAACTACATATTCTCGTAATATTTAAGGTTGAGATAATGGACGTTGGTGGACAAATTAAAGCCAAAACCTAACTTATGAATGATCGGTAATGGGCAATGGAAAATGGGCAAACGGGAGGCCGGGGTAATCAGCGCTAATTATCTGTTGGCTTCCCTTGTTACGTTTCCTTCTTTGCTATCTTTTTACTTTTGTTGTTCTTACAGATACATGTATATGTTCTCTGCCTCATAGTATTTATTCAGACCGCCTCCATGGTCTTGTGGTAGAGCGTCCGCCCGGAGAGCGGAAGGTCCAGGGTTCGATCCCGGGCCGCGTCATACAAAAAGACGTTAAAAGATTGTACTTGTTGTTACCCTGTCTGGCGCTCGGCATTAAGGGGCTAAAACAAGGACTGGTCGGCTCGGAGTCAGTATACTGTGTCTGAGTGGGGTATTCATGTTAAACTGCGGCATGGTATCTCAGTGAGCTAGCACTATAAATCGGCATCAGTCCGGACTAGTACAAGCAGCCACACACACACATACACGTGCATGCACGTCGCTATATAAGTGCAATAATCTTGGACGCGACGTTAAACCCAATTGTACCTCACCTCACCATAGCATTTATTCACCCGATGAAGGGGTGAGTATATACACCGAAACGTTGTGTTCCTCATAATAAAGACGTTGACATTCATATTTTTTTCCTTATGTGTATCACTTCTTAATGCCCTTCAAAGACTCAATCTAGCTTTGTTTTTTAAATGTGGAGATATTTGCTTAGAATATAATATGGTCATGCCTATAAACATTTGGGTCTTTGTCTACTTGAGTATTTAGACATAAATTTTATAGCTGATGACATTGCTAAATCTGCAGGAATGCAGTACACGTTATAGCAAGCTGTGATCTTTATTCACACTTTAGATATTCGAAATGGAGATCTGTATGTTTATCGTAATCTTCCGCAACTCTCACCTCCTGACCAGTTGAACTTCTTAGTGCATTCAGATGCCATTGGAAAATTCCAGGCTGCCCTTCTTTCTGTGATGTTTTGACGAATGAAATCTTTTGCGTTATGATAATCTCTGTTTGCTGATATATAATATGTACATATTGTAAAATATTTGAAACGTGTTATTTGATGCATGCAATGTAAACATAAGTGCGGATGCACGAAGGCGGTTATAGTCATAGTTATAGGGCGATGTATATAGGGGAATGGTAGGAGGGTGAATGTATGTAAGCACGAATACCGATACATGACGGCGGATATAGTTATTGTTCGATGGATGTTGGGGAATGGTGGGAGGATGGATTACGTATGTAAGCATGCGCATGGATCCATAATGGCTAACGTAGACATAATGGTGGGGAAAGAACAATGCGATGTGTGTGTGTGTGCGTGCGTGCGTGCGTGCGTGCGTGCGTGCGTGCGTGCGTGCGTTGTTGTTGGCGAACATGTTGTGAGATGATTGTGTGAGTAAGTTAAGTGGGTGAGGATGTGGCAGGTATGAGTATTGATACATGCAGACTTGGGGTTGGGGGACATGGTGTGCCTGTTCTGATGTCTTTTGTTTCACTCACTTGTAGTGTTTTCTTTTACTCAAAAAAATGTGTTACGGATTTTAATGACTGAATATGTAGTGTCTCAAAGGTCATACTGACCGGGCATTCTACATATCTATTCGAACTACGTAGTCATTTTTATGCTGTACAATTCTTCTACTTCTTCTTCTTCTTCACACACACACTTCTTCTTATAGTTAACATGCTTATCCAAAAATCCAGCACACACACACACACACACACACACACACACACACACACACACACACACACACACACACACACACACACACACACACACACACACAAACACACACACACACACACACACACACACACACACACACACACACACACACACACATTCACATTAATTGTTTCATTAAATCATGGACAAGTCCGTGATTAAATGTATCATCGAGTATCAGTAAGAAACTAGAACTAACTGCCTTTCTTCTGTAAATCTCACCAAGTTTCAGCTTTCGCCTATTCCTTTGTGGAATGAGGTTTCACATTTGTAAAATGATCTCTCTTATCTGTCTGCACCATCAACTTGACTGCCCTCAGCCCCTGCAGTTTTCCCATCCCATATTGCCAAGCAGGTCACCCACAAGGAGGAATACGGCCCTCCTTCAGTCCAGCTATACTGTGCCCACCACAAATGTTGTGAATACGTAGCCTTGCTGTGGCCAAACATTTTGTAACAATTTGGCAACAGCAAATATAATTCAGTTTTATTTCAACAAAAACGGAAAAAAATCGGATCCTACTTATTTTGTGGATACCATAAAAATAAATCAAACCAATGGATCGTTTGAGCTAGCATGAATATAAAAAAATAATTAGCAAGTCGATATTCATAAGTCCCTCTGTTGGTCCCACGTGAAATGTTCTTCATATATACTGTAAATCATGAAATTAATGCAATCATAAGACAGCACATTAATGCGAGTATAGAACCCTGGCCTAAAATGCGTCATGACATTTATGAAGGTAGCCTTGCAAAATCACTGTGGAGTCACAATTCAATAATGTAGTATTGGCTGATAGACGTTCGACCGAAAAATATCATTTGCTAACTTCAACTGTTCATCTAATTTCCATTAATGTATGTTACATAGTTAATATGTTCATGGGCTTCTTCACTGAATGTAAAGTGTGGAGGACTACTTCACTGTAGGATAAATATTTTAAAACGTGTACTTTTTCCTAATTTAACACCCTTAAAAGAGGCTGTAAATAATGTGGATATCTCATATAGAAATAACGAGTCGTGGTCGTTGTTTATGGTACAATAAACAACTCCTACTCGTCGTTTGTGTCTTAATTACATGACCATATACACTAGCATTATATCTTTTCATGTTTATCAGTCAACAAAAGCGACATAAGCATTTCCATTACCATAAGAAACCCTTGCCAAAAGTAGCGCCAACTGCACGATTACGACAAGACCAGGAGCATGTTTCATGATTCACCATAAAAATGATGACACTGGGTGCTCGCAAAAACGCGAGCTCAATCCGCTCCACAAGTGGCACCCGCAAAGGCAAGCAAATTGTTCACCTGAAAAGGCAGAGAATTGCATCAGACATCATTTTGGTCATTGATACGTCAAACCTTGAAATGTCGTCTACACGTCCAACACAAAGCCCAAGCAAGGACCCTAATCCTTTAAAACCGCCCACAGTTGTGTTAATAACATAGTTTTTACATTTTCCCCTAACCTTAAGTAATATATCCTAGTTCTGAAGTAAATCGTATTTACCCGTATGAATCGTCTTATGTCATTTATTGCCGATAAACAGAATATGCACACTTTCTGAAAGTAATGAGTGATAAGTCACGCACCAAACCTATACTCTCGATATACATGCTGCGCTTACTTAAAAAAACCTGTTGGGTTAACAAGATACGTATATTAAAGTGCCATGCTTTCCTGATGTGTTATCATCATAATTTGAAATAAGGACATAAATAGTTACCACTCATCTTTCAATATGTTTCAAGGTTGGGTTATCACCAACATATTTGAATATATACAACAGCTGTACTTGCTTATCTTTATACTTAAAAGCATCAGTGCTGTCTGTCATACAGACCCCGAAACAAATATGTCCAATACAGCCCAATATTTGGCAAAATGAAGAAGGTCTCTCGGCTCCTTTTTATTATATTTTATAACTATTCTTTTATAACTGTTTTTTTCTGTCAAATATGTTCCTTTCAGAGATTAGATGCTATTCTAGCACCAGGTATGTGGTACGTTCACTACATCAGAGTTGACATTAAAACGATATTTACATATATAAATACATACAGAGGAAATGCTTAGCATCTACCTTTTAAGGAAGAGTGCAGGACGACTTGCTTTATACAGATATGTCTAGACATATATGTATGAACATTTGGATGAATATAGATATACCTCCTTATAGATAGTGTTCGTAGATGATTGTAGAACGTGCATGAAGAAAATGGAATAATAATGTGAGTAATCGGGTTAATACCACGTTTAGCAATATTCAGCCATATTGCGATATTGGTTTCCAACATACAAGACGGATCATGAAATTATGACTTGAATTTGGAACTGGCTTTCTGGTATGATGTAACACCCCATAATATCCTGTAGAAAAAGAGCTTAAAGCACGAATGTTAATTCATCAGTATATATGTATTTTGCGCAAAAGGATATTGTAGGATCGACGCTGACATGCGCATATACTAGTAACCTATTCACCATTGCTGTAATATTTAATTTATTTGTATTTTGACACATATCGATAGGAACATGGAGAGTCTGTCTGAAGATATATAGACACGCATGGGATCTTTTGGATATTTGTACCTTACGGCTAGACTAACGCTCAGTCTCTGAAAATATATTACTTTGATTAAAACGAGAAACTATATTTAAATTTAAAGGAGCCCCAGTGGGATGGACATTTCAGCCTGAACCTGTTGAACATCTAGGCTTGTTTCATTTGGGGCTATAGCATTGCAGTGAGGCCTGGGCGGAAGAAAAAAGCTGTTTACACCCATCAGATTCAAGTCACTACTTCTCTCTCCAAACGAAAATAAAATACGAAAAATGTCAGAAGTGTTTCATCTTAATCCTTCTAATTTTCTATTTAGATACAAGTTTTAACTTTAAAGTAATTATATGTATCTCATGTTAAAAAAAATGTATTATTGGTATCTGTGGTGCTGGTACCGTTTTGTCTCATTTGTGTAGCTTTTGTGGAGTTGCTATGAATATCAAATACATGTCTTGAAATATGGACTTGTAACAGAACCCATCATTGAACCATTTGCAGTCTAACCCACCTAATTGCCGTGTATGGACATATTATCCATCTACTTATACATATTTATTATTGACATGTACATAATTTCATTGCAACATATTATTTTAAAAAATACCCGTGAAGATATGGGTTAGAATAGGTCTTCAACAACCCTTGCTTGTGCAAAGGCGACTCACATCATCGGGTGGTCAGGCTCGCTGACTTGGTTGATGCATGTCATCGTATCCGAATTGTGTTGATCGGTGCTCTTGATGATCATAACTGGATTGTCTGGTCTAGACTGGATTATTTACGAACCACCGTCATATAGCAACAAACACTCAAACAAAAACTATTATTAAACACCTTCCAACAATGAGAAATTAAACTTATATTTTCTATATATTCTGTTATATTTATAACATAATTTGATTTATAATTTAATTATTGCATTGCTTTCTTGTCTGTCATTCAATGTACATGTTCAAACCCCTAATCTTTGAATATTTGATTTTTTTTAATAATGGTTACGTTAGTGAGTTGTCTAGATCTCTCGTTACCTTCTCACACGAACAGATTAAAATAATTTGTTTTTACTATCATATTTCAGTTTATTTAATTCATAATACGAAATTAATAAGTCATTTATCACAGTATAGATCATATTCGTTTATATCACTATCTGATGTTAAGGTTTAATTGCAGAAATTATAATGAATTCAAACTGTAGAAAGATACACAATTTGCCATTATTTGACGTTAATACTGTACAAAGTATAATATAATGATGAGAATTCCTGTAACGGACAGTATTTAAGAAAGAATATTAGTCGATTAGTCAGATATGCCCTTCAGTAGTATTATTGTATATATCCAGAGAGAGGTTTACATTGTAGTTCTCATTATTTGTGGATAATTCAACAAGCAAAAGTAGAAACTATATATTCTATCATAACGAAAGAATGCAGAGTATACAATAATTCGCAATTGTTCAAAAGAGATTTCAAATCACAATAACATATCTTATATAAACAGAGGTGCTAATGGTTTAATCTCTACATTGTGCCCATGTTCGTGAGCCCTTGTTCTATTCAGCCAACAGCCCAAACCCGAAACAGCCCTTATCCGATTACACTGACCCAGTCCTCCAGTTCTCCATGCGATACTGTCGCTCTTGTACGTCTCCCAGTCCATAGAGAATAATTTAAAAGGAATCCAACTCAAGTCTAGAACTATTTGTCAAGCCTAGATTGCCTCAATGCTATCAATGAAAGTAAGCGTTAATAAAAAATATTGTTCTTGGCTGCTAGACTAAAATCTAGTCTCTGAAATGAACATATCGTACATAAAAAAACAGTTGTTCAGTTATCTTAATAAAAATATAATAAAAAGGAGCCCAGTGACTCTCTTCATTTTCAGAGACTAAACAAATCTGCAGAGCTATAATTTCTTGGAATTTTACGACACGTGTAAATGATCCTATCACCCATCACTGGCGTGCCATTGAAAGTGTGTGTGACAGGAAATTTTATTGCCCCCACCACCTCTCCCCAAACACACAACCCTCCCAGTAGAAGCATGGGGTCAGTTTAGAGGGCAGTAAGTATCAAATGTCCAGAAATCTATTTTGAGAGCAAGCTGATACTGCAGTGATCTAGACTTGCCAAACATTATAGACTTGCATGGGCTGTATTTGATATATATTTGTATCAGGGTCTGTAAGACAGACTACTTGGCTGCTTCAGATTATATTTTGTAGATACATATTTTTAACTACGAAAATTGTACTGACACCGGTGTCCCGGTATAAACACTACCCCGTACAAATTCTCCCCCCGGAGATTTTATACCGGTACAGATTCTCCCACGGAGAATCTGTTGTGAAATAAAATCTCCCCCGGGCGGATATATTTCGCGCCCCCCTCAGTATAAAGTCTCCCCCCTGATTATTCGGTTTGTTGCAATGTCTTTAAGTACTATATTCTTTCAATAGTTATCTTTAATGTAAGGAGGGTTACTTTAAAATATAGATTATGAAATATGGTCATAATGAATTGATATTTCAGCATATGTTATTTGGTAACTGTACCTTCTATCCTAAAATAATTATAAGACATAATCATACCAAACAAATTTGAATTAAAATTAACTTAATGTGACAAATACATGTACGGTTACTGTTGTAACTGAAATTCAGAAATCTTATTAATCCTCGCAAACATTCGGTTTTAACACGTAAAAACTGTCAACATATCCACGCGCGCCTCCAGCTCACGCTGTCCGTTATACTCTGATTTAAGATCTAAAATATATTCCTTAATACAGGCTACGATTTGAAAATGGTATCGGTGTAGGTGAGGTGAGGTGAAATGGGGTTTAACGTCGCGTCCAAGATTATTGCACTTATATAGCGACGTGCATGCACGCGTGTGCGTGTGTGTGGCTGCTTGTACTAGTCCGGACTGATGCCGACTTATATGCTAGTTCACTGAGATACCATGCCGCAGTTGAATGAATACCCCACTCATACACAGTATACTGACTCCGAGCCGACCAGTCCTTGCTTTAAACATACAACATCATAACTATCTAATGCAGCAGTGGTTAAATCTACTGTGTCTTTAAGACAGCGTACGTTTAGATGCATACTCGTTAAATCTGGACTATGCAAAGGTCCTGGATTCGGACTATTTTATCGCAGCAAAAGAGAAAAAGTAAAACTAAGAATGATAATCGGAAATTTTATAAGCAAAGTAACCCAAAATACAGAGAAATGTGTATCATCTTCCCGAAATGATTAGCATGTAGAATAAATTCTAAAACACCCACCACCAGCCTGTATTGAACAACATCAACCGGCATCTTCAAAGCAAAGTGCAAATGTAATTGTTACAATCGGGCTGGCGGTGAATCTTAATGAAAAACACCTTGTTAAAAAGACACACCGAAACTGATTTGCATAACTGATGACCACAACATATTGAAAAATATCAAAACAGTAAAAATGATACAGTATAACCTCGTAATCAATCGCCAGCTGTCAATATACAAAACAGAATAATACATCAAGATGACAGTTTTCATGTAAAGATTAAGTATTTCTAAGCAAATTAAAGATACATATATCTAGATATTGTGCATATCTTTAAGTTGCTTAGAAATACTTAATCTTTACATGCAAACTGCCATCTTGATGTATTATAATGTATTGTATATTGACAGCTTGTGATTAAATGTTACCAGATGGCTCCAGATGGGGTAGCAGACGACACACTTTCCAACAATGGGGAACAGGGTAAAAATATGAGTAGGCTGGTTATCATCGAGCAGACGACTCACCAGTCTAAGATGTATTGAAAATACACACACTTAATTCTCAACCTTATCTAATGTTAATTCAACAATTTATCATATACTTAGCAGTGGGATATTCTGTTAATAATCTCTCATAATTCTATTGAATGGTTCTGTACATTCTATCAATGTTTATTTGTACAAAGCTGTTTTATGTATGTACAGAAGTAAGACATTAATAAATTATTGTCTGTCTGTCTACAATGTATACCTTACAATTTAACCGATTACACACGTAGGCAAGTATTTATATAAACGACCGAAAAAGGGGGGTGATATTCTGGGGGGAGATTTTATTTCGTAGGTGGGGGGAGAGTTTATTTCGAGAGGGGCGGAACTGTACCGGTATAAATTCGCCGGGGGAAGATTTTATTCTGGGGGCGAATATATTTCGTGACAGGGTCCCGGCACACAATGACAAGTGAGGATGCCGCGCTACACTATAATGAAAATTATAATCAAGTTGACTAGCGTGTACATTACTACAGTGAACATGTACATGATCATGCCCTCATAATCATATGTCGTAATATCAAATGCTAATATATTATTATGTGATGAATTTGACTGGATCAGTGGTAACATGTGATATTAATATTCCAACAATTTCTTTCCTGGTTGGTCTATCCATGTCTACAAAATGAAAATAATGCAATTAAAAAGGAGCACAGAACAATTCTTAATTTCAGACTAGAGCTGTGGAAATCTAGACTTTCCAAATCATTATAGACTTGAGTTGGTCTCATTTTTTACATTATTCTCTTGGGTCTACGTCACAGCTCATGCCACACAATAACAAGACCAGTTAGTCCCCCGGCGGAGCGCCTGGATTTTGGTTATATCATCTAACATGGTCAACTCTGCTCTTAAGTAAACAAGAACCTAATTAGCGAGTGGTCCTTTATGATCATACTGGGTCTTTGTCCTTTGCTTGAACAATAATGTAACTTAACTTCTTTTAATGAGTCGTTTATTTGTAGATAATTTCGTACACAGATAATTCATCTGACATGGTAATTATAATCATAACTATTTTTCAATAATAATGGTATGCACAGTTTTTTATGTTGTTCTGTAGACGGATTCCCCAGAGGCTATATTGCATCATATAGAATACTCATGGATGTGTATGCCACTGTACCAAATTAATTATGATCATATTCTATACTATTATCCCATTCAGACCCTACATTTTAACAAGAACACACATAGATATAGTTCAGAAACACTAGACTGAAATTAATCCAATATGATTCCAAAATTATTAGATATATTTATGATTAATTTCATTGTGTAATAAGAAAACAATTGTCAAATAAATGGATTTTCATGTGAATAAAATCCAGAGGCCAAATATCGGAACCAATGACAGACCCTATTATTAAACACGATTGTTAAGGATACTGGGCGTTCAATAATTCCGCTAAACCACCATTTCACAATGGGAAAATACGGGACATAATCGGCGATATTTACTTCATCAAATGAAGATCGTATTATGTATACGATTTCGTGTTAACAGTGAGCTGACACGAAATATTAACGCACGTATCACTGTCGTAAATTTAGTGTGTGTCATTGTTTACATTTCACTGATTTGAAGAACACTTTCGAGTCTCGAAACAGCTTAAATAATGTTTTCCTTCACTAAAAGTAACAACAGACGTTATTCTCGAGACATATACTTGCAAGAGCATTCATGAAAATGCTAAGAAAAAATATTTAACAACCCGTTCTAGCGTTTTTCTATAGTATATACATGGCGTGTCCGCCATGTTTGTTCGTCTAGTGGAGACGGCCATTGTGCAGTCATTGCCTGGGTCAGTGTAGCGCCAGCGCAGCATACCCGGGGAACCAGGCTGCTTCAATTACCCAATTGATTTGATTAGAATATACTTGCGTCAGTGTATTTTATTAACGCCCCAAACCGTAATTTAAACACATTTAATAACAGATCATATACACGCATGGTGCCTTCACTTACTACTAGCTTTAATAGGCCATCCCGGAATAAAATAGTTCCCCAAAAGCGAGGAACATCCCTTTTAGTCTGTTTATAAGAAATGTATTCCAAACAATATCCTCAGTAGATGAGAAGATCTGTTAAAGAATTGCCTCAGTAAGTCAATCACAATGACAGAGCGTCGTAATACATTAACATCAAGTACAATACGTCAAAATGGCCGACACGATAAACGTGACGGGAGATATTTCCGAAGTTGTTAATAAACCTGTGGTTATTTCAAGCTTTTGTCATCACTGATCAATTGGCCAATCATTGAAAGGTGATTGTAAAGATGTGTCAAATAGATACTAAGGTAAACTCATAGATTGCTGTAGATTGTCACTACGATAGTATGGATGGTTTTTTTTTTTTCGTTTTTATTTCTCTAGGATGGGTTGTACCGAGTTATCCTTAAGCGGGCTATGCAACCAAACTCTCTGACTTATCCAAGACTAAGCTAAGACGCTAAGTTCAAAATTAAAGGGTCTAAATGAAGAGAAACAACGCTTCTGTTTGAATTCGTACATGTACCAGGGAATTCTCAAGGTTTTCCCCAGGAATGTGGAAGTGGTCAGTGTTTATGTCATTTCAGGAATACAGTCACGTGAAAAACGTCATGTGACCGACCTCTCCTCCAATGGAAAAGCCGTATATCTTGTAAACTTCACATAAAAAAATAGTAACTGTTATAACGAAATGAAACACAACCCATTATCCGATAGAGGTAACTGTGCATAGCGGAGGGATATGTTATCACAATAAACTTGGTAACACGCGTGGTTTGATTTGACTTCTTGGCGCGTGTCTGAATTCCTTTAACATGTTACATATCCTAAAACTGGCTTATCAGCTAATCTCGCTGCACTACGCGCGACAGATACTTGAGCAAGGCATGCCAGAAATACGAAACCTTATGCTTACCAAAAGGATGCCTTAGGCATCACGTGCGTCGGGGGACCAGCGCCATCTCATTGGCTGTTAACAGTTGTTCAAGGCGGGGCACAAAGCATCGTTTTTCCGTCCATTTTACGCTTGAAAAACTCGACCCTTTTCCGGACACTTTCTAGACGCTCGCCAATTAATCAATTTTAATGAATTTTTAGTCGTTTTTCCGTCCAATGACCATATACGGAAAAAACGACGTTTTCGTGTTTGCAGTGTATAGACTCTTTAAGGGCTCGCTTAACACTGAACCATATGTTCAACTTATAATGGACCGATCTTATCGAAGTACAATCGCCAAAATACGTACAGGAACTTTACCTCTTGAAATAGAGACCGGTAGATTTTCACGACCGACTGTCCCCTTGGAAGAAAGGATAAGTAAAATGTGTGACTCTAAAGCAATCGAAGATGAAATCCACTTTCTAACTGAATGTAACTTTTATTCTGATTTAAGATATGATTTATGGAATTATATTGCCTCCTTGGAGCCCTCCTTCCCGACCTGTTCTCTACTGCAACAGACCTGTTATTTAATGAATACTCTATGTAAAAGTAAACCCCTAGCCTCCCTTGTCTACAGAATGTACAGACGCCGTAAACTTTATATAAACTGTTAGCTTTTATTTTAATTACTTTTGATCCCATCCATAATGTTATGCATTGTCTAATATATGCACGTAGGTGCGAGGCGGGTGTGTTTATGTACGTTAGTATACAGTGCCTCTCATCTATATTATCTGTTGTATTTAATGTATGTTCATATTGTATTCAGTACGACTCTTGTATGGTTGTATGGGTGTATGTATATATGGACTGAGGTTTGAATGGATGGATATAGGTATGGTTGTATGTGTTAGTATATTTGGATTGAGGTGTGTTTGAATGGATATAGATATGTATGGATGTATGGTTGCATGTGTGTTAGTATATTTGGATTGAGGTGTGTTTGAATGGATATAGATATGTATGGATGTATGGTTGCATGTGTGTTAGTATATTTGGATTGAGGTGTGTTTGAATGGATATAGATATGTATGGATGTATGGTTGCATGTGTGTTAGTATATTTGGATTGAGGTGTGTTTGAATGGATATAGATATGTATGGATGTATGGTTGCATGTGTGTTAGTATATTTGGATTGAGGTGTGTTTGAATGGATATAGATATGTATGGATGTATGGTTGCATGTGTGTTAGTATATTTGGATTGAGGTGTGTTTGAATGGATATAGATATGTATGGATGTATGGTTGCATGTGTGTTAGTGTATTTGGATTGAGGTGTGTTCGAGTGGATATAGATATGTATGGATGTATGGTTGTATGTGTGTTAGTGTATTTGGATTGAGGTGTGTTTGAACGGACATAGGTATGGATGGACCTGTGTATGTATAATACGGATTGATTTATGTTTGATGGATATAGGTATGTATGTAGGTTGGTATCTTAGTATGTATGCTGGTTATAGATGTAGGCTAGTATACACGATTGATGAATTAAGTTATGTGTATATGGACGCATATGTGTATAGATGTATGACATGTATGAGATTGCCGTGAGTGTTTTGTATGAGATTGCTGCGAGGGTTCTGTATGAGATTGTTGTGAGTGTTCTGTATGAGATTGCTGTGAATGTTCTGAATGAGATTGCTGTGAGTGTTTTGTATGAGACTGCTGTGAATGTTCTGCATGAGATTCCTGTGAGCGTCCTGTATGCTTACCTGTCTGTATGCTCACCTGTCTGTATGCTTACCTGTTTGTATGCTTTGAGCGGGATTTTAATGCGGATGTGTATGTGGGTGTATGGGTGCGGGTGTGGGTGTGGGTGTGGGTGTGGGTGTGGGTGTAGTAATATACAAAGTTACAACTACATTTAAAAAAAATAATTTTTATATATATTTTAAATGTACCATTATGATATAAGTGTCTCGTAGGCCAACTGGCCGGGTGCTGTTTTTTTAATGAAATGTTTATATGTCCATATATTTTGTACTGTAGCATGTGACACTCTAATAAAACAATTTTCTTCTTCTTCTTCTTCTTCTTCTTCTTCTTCTTCTTCTTCTTCTATATTTGTCATGCATGTATGAAATGACCTATAACCTGAGGTAATTAACTAACACCTGTCCCGAGGTGATGACCTCACACCGAGCCGTGCATTCTCCCAGGTGCAAATGTCACCGAGTTGGGGAGGGTCTCAAAATATTGCTGTTATTGTACTTAATTGACATGTGCGTTGATGGGGTAGCAATTAAGGATATGTACTGCATTATATTTGCTTGGAAACATGATTGAATAGTTAAGAGCTATGAAACGGGATGAGTATTGGAAAGTTGCGGTTTTGGAATCCAGAAATATTTGTTGTTCTACAGATGATTTCTTGAGGTAGCATTTATCTCCGCTGATGACGTATATGAACCTGTACTTTTGAATGTTGTGTTATGTCTTGCCACGATCCCTGTACACTTAGCCAAGATGGGCACAACAGGATTGAGCTCACAATATCTGACTGGTGTACTTAAGACAACGTGACCGTGTCGCCACCACATATGTCCTGTACTTTACAGGGTTCTTATTCAGCTGAAATTTCTCAATGAGTTGAACTTTTGTTTCATATGGTCTGTAGTCGACAATGTCATATATTCCTGTATGGTCGCCTTCAGACTACTCATGGTTTGGGCGAAAGTGTCTGATTCCCGGACGTTATATTAACTGGCGTTATCTATGACAATGACACTGACGTTGTTTAAAATGGGCAATAGCTGAAGTTCCAACCAGTCTATAAACACATCACCACCTAAATGAAAATTCACCAGTTTTCTTTTTCGCCTCGAAAACTAGCACACATCTATCAATAAGCCCCATATCATGGGTTGTAGCGTGCAAACAATGACACGATTACCTTTTCCTGATGGTCTATGAGTGCTTTTTGTCCATCTGCCGATAGCCACATGTAGTCAGTGGAATGATTCATCAAGGTAGATTATCTGGACGCCCTGACTGTGATAGTTATGAATGGTTCGGAGATCATGTGTCCTAGACAGGATGGAATATTTTCCCCTAAAAAGTGCTCGGTCATTGCACAGTGTATCGAAATCCCATCTCTTGGAGGGCAATAGTTAGTGCAGTTAACATTGATTGTATCTTTAATTCCTCCCAAATGCTACTACAAGTCAGGGTAACATGCATCATGGGAGCAATGTTAAAAAAACAAACGCATCGTCATTTTGTCATTTTAGAAGATGCACATCTAGAATTTTCTCAAAATGATTTTTGTTTGTGGATTAGATGTTTTATGAAGACTACTTTATTATAATTTTAACGGAGTCACGTGCGCAAATTTCTTTAGTCCGTTTCAGACTGCCATCATTGGACTAAGAATAAATGTGAACTTCCTGTTTTCGTTCGAATTTGTCTCCTGTAAACTTGTAGATAGGACTCCTTGTGACTGAAATACTTCAAACCACAGGTAGGGCGATCGGTAGTTACTCGAAATTTCAAAAACAACGGTCTGTTAAAAATTATCTTTTTTTAACAGGCAAAAAGCAGTTTTCTAGCATTTCCGACAGTTCTTTAGTACCCTTGTACTCCACTCCACAGATGCAAGCAACGCATGAACAACGACCCCTACATGCGAAACCAAGGACTTCATCAAAGGCAAAACAATTCAGCTGAACTCTCATTACCATGTGTCAGTGACTTGGTGACTTTTAGTGATTGTTTTGTGTTTCCAGTTGCTCATTTCCACTGGATAGATCTGTATACAATTTTGTCATTCTTGTTAAGTTTTAAAGGTATCAATGCCTCTCTTTTCATTCAAACCTACAAACTCAATTGCTGGTCCGCCCGCCTGTAAATCTTGTTTTCCTTGGAGGATCCACTGAAAATCTAAAGGTGCAAATAAGACAGACCCCGCTGAATTCCCCCCAAAACGTATATACGCCTTTGATTTTCCGATCTACTCTTCACAAGCCTGCCATCTCTGCTCCCTCCGATCGTCGTTGCCCCATCAATAACTGTTATGACTGTTGTTGTTCTCCCACTCCATGCCCCTCCCTACCCCACCCCCGACCGCCACACTGGTCAGCCCCCATCCAGTGTCAGCTTCACAAACCTCCCTAGGCCGTTGTTTGACGAACATGATCCCAGCCCTGCACCTTCCTTGTTCAGTATAAGCCAGACATTTGTCTCCATCTTCACGAAGGCTTTTGTAATTTTTCCCAGTCAATTTATTACAAGTGCAAATGGGTGCTGTCGGTAGGGCAGGACATGATACCCATTTCGCGAAACCCTGCTGTCATCACTGATTTTCAGTTATATCCTTTTCACCACCATTTTGCCTTGTACGGCCAGTGGAATCTGTTTAGGCAGATGATCGTTGACGTTATCCTTTCTCTCCCTTGTCTCTTAACGATAGGATGCAGGCGATTAGGTTGAAACAAGCCCATCAGTTGGGCCTGTTTATGGATTTTCAATTTACGGCGCTCCTTATTGTGTATTGCAGTCTTAAATTCGGCATCTTAGAAAAGTAATAAAGTTTGCTCTACCTCCATATGTAACGTAATAAAGTATATTTTTTCTGAACTATTAAAACGTCAAAGCACTCGGACGCAAGCATCCTCGTGCTTTAAGGACAATAGGTCATAGCAAACTTTATACTTTAATACATGAATGTTCTTGATCCATGGGGCATTCCCTACAGCCTGCTGGTACCTGAAATCCACTTGTGTCACTCCTCCCCTCCTCCCCTTCTCCCCTCCTCCCCTCAACCTACATTCTAGACCCACCCCCAACCTCCATGTCCATGTTTCACGTTCTTTTGTTGTTATGTTCACGGACCCTTTTCGCAGTATTGCTACACAGTTAGACACCCCATTGTGCTGTACTCATCCGCACATACACAAGAAAAACAATAAAAGCTCGTAATTTCGAGAAGATATGTTATAATTAATATACTTGTTTATTCGTATGTTTGTATATGAAGATTATAGTTACATAAACAATTAAAAACTTCACATTTTTAAAAGTAATCCCATATATGTTATAAAACGGACAAAACAGAGAAGATAATTTTTAATCACTAATGTCCAAAGAAGGATTTTAATTAACGGTGGTAACCATAATTTGTTCCAAGCACCTACGGTATTCGGTAATAACATCAACAGTTTAAATCATAAGTCCCAAGCACGAGAATCTGATGGCACACAAGTTCAGTAGCGTGTATGGCCACCATGTGCGTTGACAACTGCCACACAACGCCTCCGCATGGACCTTGTGACCCTATTCTTGCTGCAAAATGGTGCCAAGATGTTGCAAATTCTGTGGTTGGTTCTGGAGAGTGCGCAGACTTCTGCCAAGAGCATACAAGACGTGTGCGCTGGGATTGAGGTCGGGAGACCTTGACGGCCAGTCCATGACGTTGACTCCCGCATTCTGAAGGAAATTCCGTGTCAAAATTGCTGTGTGGGGTCTGGCATTGTCGCGTTGGAAGATCAAACCGGGTCCATGTGCTGCCATAAAAGCATTAGTTCTGGTGCCAGCACCAGGTCGCGGTAAGCAGCAGCGTTGAGGTTGCCACGGATGACAAGAAACCTGGAACGTGCATTGCCACAGGAAGCACCCCACACAATGACACTTCCGCCTCGAAATCTGTCAACTTCCTGTACACAACACTGGGCGTAACGTTCATGACGGCGCCTCCACAACCTCGCACTACCATCAGCAAATCGAAGATTAAATCGGGATTCATCACTGAAGACGACTTGATTCCAATTCCTCTGAGTCCATCTTAAGTGTCGCTGTGCCCACAATTGACGTTGATGTCTGTGTAATTAAGTCAGAGTCGGCCCGCAGTATGGCCGTCGTGCTTGAAGGTGAGCAGTTCTCAGACGGTTTCGAACAGTTTGCGCACTCAGTCTACCCCTAAAGAGTTTATTTCTGGTTGATGTAGCCGTCAAAAATCGGTTACGGAGGTGACGTAAGACAAGTATGGCTGAAAACACGTGCGGTATTATGGCCACTTGACTAGTTGCACGTGAAAAAACACCTTTGCCACTATAGTGCTGTGCACATGATATTGATCGATTCACCTGCACAAAAAACGGGTGTTATCTAAAGACAATACGTGGCCATTACTGTTCAGATACACAATAAGGGCCCACAATGATAACTGGTGAAAATGTTAAAATTTTAGTATTGTGAAGTTTTTAATTTGGTTCAGTATATATACATGTTCAGAACTTGGTATGTTGAGTCATTGGTTATAGATAGTGTATGAAGTTTACTGAATGTTATATTTGATATTGCAATATGCCGAAACGATGGCGGTGCGACGTCACATATTAGCTCATTTAATCTGTATGGCTACAGCGCCTACTCCCTATATCATAAGATTGTCGGGGCGGTCGGGTAGCCTAGTGGTTAAAGCGCTCGCTCGTCACGCCGAACACCCGGGTTTGATTCCCGACATGGGTACAATGAGTGAAGCTTATTTCTCGTGTCCCCCGCCGTGATATTGCTGGAATATTGCTAAAAACGGCGTAAAACCATACTCACTCACTCACTCACTCCTAAGATTGTCAACACTCGCCGCTTATAAGTGTTAAGTATTTAAATTACATAACCGCTGCGTACATATCTGCACAAAAGGGAATTTTAGTGTTTATAGCAAACATACGATAATATAGACCTTTACTGTGACCTTGACCTTATACGCAGGTGACTCCGGCCCTTCTCCATCTGGATCCCACGCTTAGTAGTGACGAGTGTAATTTACTGTACTGTTAGGAGGTACCTATTTTTCAATCAATGGCCTTGATAAACTGTTTACATAGTAGGCTGAATACCAGATGTCGTGGTTCATTCCGGGACAAGCTACGGAGAGAGGCGAGTAGTGACGAACGATGGTCGTTCTGACGGGCTTAAGAAACAACAAGGGTTTTCTGAACCACGCCCTGACTGGCTGACTCACAGTCAGGTGTTCAGGCTAAATATAACTACCCGTCGCCGAATCTAACTACTACGTCGCATTTCCTTGATACTGTTCAGAGGACTTGTATTCCACGAATACGAAGAATGTCGGGAAGAGAACTTGTTCCTGGTCGGTTCTCAAGAGGGCACAAGGAAAATATAGGTATCGAAATGGTTTTTAAGAAAGTACTTGTCTGCTCACATTGTCATGCAGCCGCCGAAAAGGACATACTCCGACAATGCTTAGGATCTGAAGGGGCCAAGAACATTGTCAAGATGATTGGTGATAGTTTTACTGAAGATTGCTTCACACTGACCTTTGAATATTGCGAGGAAGGCAGCCTGGACCAGTATGTGAGTAAACGTTTAACCATGAAGAGTCCTCTAGACGAGGCCGACTGTCGTTCTGTCGTGACCGACATTGCCAGTGGTTTACAGTTTCTTCATAAAATTGGTATCATACACGGAAATATACAGCCGGAAAACATCCTTGTGACATGGGACTCTGGAACGCTTTATAAGATAGGAGGATTTGGGTCTGCTGCTCGTCGCCTTACGCGGGAACATGCCGGGGAAGAAGGGACAGGAGACACTTGTTTTTCACCCCCTGAAGCGGTTCTGACAGAGAAAAGCGATATTTTCTCTCTTGGCGTTATCGCCTTTGCTTTACTGCGTCAGGAATTTGACCACAACAAACTAGTTGCCTACTACAATGGACGCCGTCTGGCCAAGGTGGGAGGGGAAATAAAACTCCCTGGTGTCGCTGACCAGGGATTCGGAGACTGCATCAAGGCAGCCTTAAGGCAAGATATATCCAGACGCCCAACAGCAGAAGAAGTTTATTTAACGCTGAATACAAGTAACTGGTGGTGCAAATGGGCATTTCTGGGTGTTTGTGTTGTGGCTGGTGTAGCGATGTATGACCTGTTGAAAGGGGAGGAGCCTGTCTCACAGATGCTCAGTAGATCATCAAAGAATTTTTATTTCTAAAGTAGTGCACAGTGTCACATACATTTGCCTGGGCTACAGTTGCCCAAATACGTTTCAGGAGATTGCTTTGAACGAGTATTGTCATACATAAAATTGCAAATTCTTGTCGGATGTCTGCTCGTACTGTGCATCTAGTACAGACTCGTCGCACTGAAACAGACTCACCTCTAGCTTCGCTAAAAGTAATACAAAGTTAACAGGATAGTGAACTTGATTTTCGAAGGTTTGAGAAATGTATATAATTTCAAAATTCACAGGATCGTTGTCCCAAAATATTACTTCTATCACTGTATATGGTATGTAGGGAGCCAGCTGTGAACGAAGACCATGCCCTTCCATCCTGAGTCTACAGCACAAGTCACCTTGACGAAGGCAGCCACCAACATCGTGAATAGGAGATCAGTTGACCACACTGTCTGTCAATTGTGCCACGTAAACCACAAATCAGACACTTTGTAGCTTGGTGAAAAGGATTCTGTCACATATTATAACTGTGATGTGTGGTTTACGGCAAACTGATGTGAAGAACAACTAGTACCCTTGGACTCCACCTTCGACAGGTACAAGCAACGCACGAACAACGACCCCTACATGCGAAGCCCTGTCTGCGCAGAAACTAAAAGAAAACCAAGGACTTCATCAAAGGCAAAACATTCCAACTGAACTCAATGGCATGTGTCAGTGACTTGGTGACTTTTAGTGTTTTGTGTTTACAGTTTTATATTTCCTCTGGGTAAGTGTGAATACAACTTTGTCATTCTTGTTAAGTCTGTAAGTTACATTGTCTCTCTCCTCGTTTAAAACTGCAAGCTCCGATGATGGTGCACCCACCAGTAAATCTTCTTTTCCTTTGAGGATCCGCCGAAAACCCAAACGCGCAAATAAGACTCCCTCCCACCACCCCCTCCCAATTTATCCCATATCCCATCTACTCCCGTCCAGCCTGCCATCTCTACTCCCTCCGATCGCCCTTGCCCCATTCATAACTGTAATGACCATTGTCCTCCACACCACCCCACCCCACACCACCCCACACCACCCCACCCCACCCCCACGTTCCAGTAGTCGGTGGGCGTCGGGATCGACCCAGTTCTATCTCAAGTTTCAGTGAAATATTACATACACGCTCTTTAGCATGCTTCACAATGACACACACTGTTGTCATAGAAACAATCATATATAACAAACAACCCAATTATTGTGGCATAGAACCAGGTCCTTACTCATATCTTACTTGAATACATACACACGAATATGTTCGCTCCTGTACATTTCACGATACTGCCATCACCATTTGAATAGCATCAGACAGGAAAATGTTGACGCATTAATCTGATAGACTTGTCAGTGCATATGAAACTGCACAATTCAATAGACGGGGTAGAAAACGTGTTTGCTGTAATCATGTGTGTTGAATTCCCTCATACCGCCCGGAGTAAATCAACCAGGACAACCAGTGTTTATTCTATGCAATATATCCTGACTCAGGTCAAGTACACAATTTCCCAGAACATCAAATTTGGCAGTGATCAGCTTGTTATCGACAAGGAAGGAAATTAGTACCACGCCCAAATGCCTAACTGTAGACGATTACATCACGTTCATATTGCCTAACTTTCAACGCGGCGAGGGTAACTTTAACCCTAATGGTCTAACTGTAGATTTTATATTACCATGAACACATTTGACATTGGGCGAGGTAGTTGACTTCATAGCATTGACGCAAACGGCATGGGGTGTACTGAAAGTTGTACCTGAATCGTTTGATCATATTTATCCTTAAGAATATTCTTGCATTTGTGATATGACATTTGAACTGTATGAATCCGCGTAGCGGATTCTTACAAAGGTTTGCACATCGGTTTTTCGATTCATACCTCAATAAACCGAAAAAAACACACAGTCAATGCTTATAATTAAATTCGACAACATGTTTTATCTACAATACAGTTGCATAAATCAAAACAGACAAAAATGACGACATTGATAAACATTCCAGGTGTAGGAATACATACAGTGGCGTGACATGAATCAGGTGATCGTATAATTTATGCACATAACTTGACACGCCTACACATTCAGTAGCCAATCAAGGGAGAGTGGGATTAAAACAATATTCATTGCACCTGTCAATTAAGGTAAGAGGCGAAAAGAACTTCAACAGTCAGATTGTAACGAACCGGAAGAAATATGTCCGAGAGAAGGCGGCTGTTTCAAATAACATGGTCATTTACTGCGTGATTCAAACATTACTTCCCTGATTACGGTAAAACACAGTTGGAGAAATGCTAGTCAGAAATGAAACCCGAAGACATGAAAGTTGAACCGAGGCGAGCGGGGAAAAAACAGGCGAGGAGCCTGCACGTTTGCTGTTTCATTCATTCTCGGCCTTCGGTTTCAAAGGGTAGTTTGGACAATGAATATGCATGAAAGTTGCTAAATGTCCTGTGCATGACGATACACGTGAGCAGAAAGGGAAGTCCCTCTACTGTAATATTGGGATTCCCCGACATTCCGCAGTAATAAAAGTAGTGCGCCGCGGTGGGCGTGGCTTAATGTTTTTCATTCATTGGAAAATGAATGCAATAACACGTGACCAATTCAGCTAATCAGAATGCAGGAATTTCCATGAACACAACGAAAATTTAATTATTACTTAGAAGATAAACATACTGTGTTTTCAATGTAGAGCTAGGTTACCTGTAGATTTAACCCCGCTAAATTGAATTTGGAACCGAACGCGCAGCGTGAGGTTTCAAATGTTAAATTTAGCGCAGTGTATAGAAAAGCGCCAAAATTCGAAGCTCTCTGTTGTCTCCAAAACGTAAATACATTCCCTTTGTTGATTTCTATCGTTTTTTTCTGCACGAAATGTATTGCCACACATCCTTTGAATATTGTAGTAACCGCATCTGGGCATTTTGTAACCTGTAATTGTAGATATAGTTATTTAAATATGCCTACCGACAATGACTGAAAATAGTACTATTCTATGAATATTAGCTTCCGCGGTGATGCGGCCGTCAAACCATCTGTTTCAATCAGAGGGGGTTTATTGTGATTTAATAGCCTCTGATTGACCAATCAGAATCGAGTAAATTCCAAATTCATGGTAGAATTGCCCGTGAAGAGATCACCCGTTTAATAAACATACAGCTTTATTACACATTGTGTAATACCAAAACGCGTGCTTATGTACTCTCGGAACACGTTTCACGAACAAATATTGAAAGCTCTCAACATCCCTTGGCGTATTCAACGACATTGTGTGTGGAGATGATAGATCACTGGGAGGAGCTTATGCACACTCGATGACCCCAGCAACCTTGTTGCTAGGCTGACGTCACATGGCATTGTTTCGCCGATGGATCTTGCAACAAAATTCAACAAATTACGTCATCGGGTATTGTGACGTGATTGTAAACTTTGAGGTGCAAGGCCCCATCCACAAGGCGATCGTACTCTAGCGCAACGACAGCCGTTAGTCTAAGTTAAATTATGTGAGTTGTGATAGCCTTAGCACTACGATCATTTTGTGGGACGAACGCCTGAATTCTAAAGGTGGACCATTGTATGATATTATGCCATGGATCATGTAGGTGTCAGCCTATTTACACTCAACAGTATAATTCTAAAAACATTATAAATGACAAGTAATAAATAAAATACTAAACTCGCTCTCGTGTAAAACCAATTTTATGAAACTCGTGAATAGTTGTGGTATCTGACTCGCTTTCGCTCGTCAGATACCACAACTATTCACTCGTTTCATAAAATTTGTATTACACGGGAGCGAGTTTAGTATTCTATATTTATAATGTGTTGGTTAACATGAATGAATAGAGGTTAGTTTGGGAGGCCCAAGATAAGTAGATGAGTGTACGTATGTATATTTGATTTATTGTATATCATATAATAAGACACCATAACGAATATATTATGCCGTAAAGTTTCTTTATCGCACATTTCTTGTCAAAACAAATGTTAATAATAATCTGCGGGCAACTGTAACTTGACAGCAGTCCGCTTTCAGCAATCTGTTCTGTTGCTATGTGACGCCCTTGTTTGTGACGTCATCCTATACTATGTTCTATGACGTTGCTATTTGTAACTCAGTGACCTCCGTTGTAAGCTTTGTTTCTCTATGCGTTTCATTAATAAAGTCACAAACGTGGTTTCTTTAAACATTAATGTCTTTGCGAATCAAAATTAATGATATTAAAACACAAAACAGTGTCGAATAACGAATTTCTGTACACGAATTTTTCATGTGAAATATTTCAGGCGGGTGTTGCAAAATCCAAAATGGAATGCGGTCTCATATAAGGTCTGTATTAACCATCTTTGGCTCACATGAGTTCTCACTTTGGTGCATATTAAACAGTATACCACATGTGGTGAGGTGAGGTGAAATTTGGTTTAACATCGCGTCCAAGATTATTGCACTTATATAGCGACGTGCATGTACGTGTGTGTGTTTGTGTGGCTGCTTGTACTAGTCCGGGCTGATGTCGATTTATAGTGCTAGCTCACTGAGATACCATGCCGCAGTTTAACATGAATACCCCACTCAGACACAGTATACTGACTCCGAGCCGACCAGTCCTTGTTTTAGCCCCTTAATGCCGAGCGCCAGACAGGGTAACAACAAATACCATCTTTTAACGTCTTTTGGTATGACGCGGCCGGGGATCGAACCCCGGACCACTACCACTAGACCACGGAGGCGGTCGTATACCACATGTAGTATACAGTGTGCGCCGGTCGAACTGTACATGAAGCACGTGGGTTGTGGACGAGGTACAACATGGCCGTATTACCTTACCAAATATGATCAACACTGTTTAACCCAGCTAACACGAAAATGTTATACAAACAACCCTAATTTTTACGAAACGTTAGAAATGTTTTAAAAAATGTTTTCTTCCCGTGATCTTGTATGGTTCCAGAAACGTTTTAGACAAAATTTCCGGAAACATTTGGTTATAACGTTTCTAAAATGTTTTTTGTAAAATAATCCAGAAATGCTTTTGGAAACGTTTTATTCACGTGAAGTTGTATGGTTCCGGAAACGTTTAAGGAACGTTTTCTGTGAACATTTTTTTATAACGTTTCCAAATTTTTTTGAAACGAACCAGGGCGTTGGAAAAGCTCAATGTTCAAGACCTACAACACCCACTCTCTGTTAACAAGATACAAATGATTAGGACAAATAGTCAGGGACTGTACACCCTACAGGCCTGTACGGCAGAAAACACAATACCAATGACCCACGTGGTAATCCATGCCATGTCTTCAACATTCAGTCACCAAAGAACTTCAAGACTCATTTCTGTGGAGATTTTGGTTTTGCCTTGATCCACGTATCTGAAACATAAAAAATAAATAAATATATATGTAGTATAGATACATCCAACTGAAGAGACAATGTTCCATTTAAGATAAACGATGTATCAGTATTCTAACAATACTATATTTGTAGGTGTTGATGGAGACATATTTTAATATTCATTCAGAGACAGATGAATTCGTGTGGTAACTATGATAGTATAACAGTATCATGCATCACATATAAAAGTGATGTTTCGAAAACTCAAATGTTAAACTGACATGGGCTTCGAATACTAAAGTGCCCGCTTGCAAACGTCCTCTGTGAATGTTAGAAGGTCTTTATTGGTGATATGAATTTAATTACGAGTTTCCGGTCGTCGTATGGTCACATTTTCTTCATTCTCTTCATGGAGTCCCGTCACATCAATCTACCAACTGGTTTGCGTGTGGGGTACAGGTGCAGTTGGTAAGGCATAAATAATGTTCTGTAAAGTATTCAAATATCAAGTGGTGTGCAAGTCAATGCGCAGCTACATGTATTATCATAGTTGTTTACACCGGGGCCTTTATGCATTGTGAACTTCATTTCAATGCCCCATTTAATAATGCGACTATTACTAACAATGGATTGCAACGACAGATCATGTTTGAAAAGAACTTGGTATCAAACAAACTGTTACATTAACATAACAAGGCCGTGAGAAACACCTGTTTGCATTCGCCAACTTAAGTACAACAGTGTCCCTCTGTATTTCTACACAATATGATATGCCACAAGCTGACCTCTGGAATACCTATAAATACATGTTACGCTCTGCATTCAACACGAGTGGAAGTCATTCATTGCTGATGTGAATTTGATGATTGTTCAAGTAAAAAAGGGAATATATTTTCTGCTTATGCACATTGAAGTTTCCACTTCGATCATTGCGTATTGTGTAGTTTGGTGTCTGGTGCAGTTGTTAGGCTTTCAGGAATGTTAGTTTAACCCCTTCAGCTTCCACAAATATGAAAACCCGACAACTGGTAGTCAAGCCACAAATCGCTTGGAGGAAGCAAATTAATCGCTGCAACAGTTTGAAGCGCATGCGCACTCTTCCAAGAACGTAATAAAAGAGGTTCGATGACGGGCTGATGAAATTTATGACTACTTTGAAGATGTGGATGATGTGGTGTTAGCTACCTTTGTTCATTTCCTCGTTGATCCAGTCAAGAATTTCTTGTTCCGCTGTCAAACTCAGCCGCCATTTTGGTTTGAGAACGAAGCGGCCCCAGCCAGCGATTGTTTCGCTTGCAAGCGGCTGAAAGTCAGCGCACTGTCGTAAGGCGAATCGCTGTACATCGCTTGCAAGTGATTCGCGATTCACGCTTTGCAAAGCACCCCTAGATCACGTACTTTGTGTACCCCTCTGACAATTGTAAACTGGCACGGCTCCCATGACCGAAAGCTATGAATACACAATTCCATTAAGAAAGTGCTCAAATGTAACAAATGTTTACACAATGCCATTCAGACACTGCTTATGGGGCCTTTACACAGGATGGCGATCTTCTGCCTCCAGTGTGCGACCATAAAATTTGCCAGGTCGTCATTGGAGGCTCAAAGGAGGCAGAATGGTTGCCTAGGTCGTTCAAAGGTGGTACACAGGATTTTCAGACATGCCATGAGCCATGGTCGCCGTGAATTTTTGAACATGTTCAAAACAGTCGCACAAAGGTCGCCGAGGAGATTTTTTGTTCAAAGGTGGCTCAAAGGAGGCAGAAGGGAGGCACAAGCATTGCCGTTGTTGCAGAATGAAGGCACAGTGGTCGACCAAATTGTCACCAGGTAATTATTCCCGTCAATCTGGGTGATGCTTCTGCCTCCCTTGTGCCTCCTTTGGGCGACCAACAGTGTGCATTGAACGATGACTGTGGCGACCGCTGTGCCTCCTTTCGTCGACCACGGCGACCCTTGAGACACCATGGCAATGCTTCTGCCTCTTTTCTGCCTCCTTTGAGCTACATGTAATGCCTCCTCAGCCTGCCTATAAATAGAGGGCTTGTATCTGCAGTGTTTCATTGTGATTGCAGAAGCTGGACAACTCGAGCAGTTACTGCTGAACAACTGCTGGAGCAGTTACATAGAAACATAATTTTTGGGGTTTAGGCGACCATTGAACGTCCTGGCCAGTTTTTGATCGCTCAAAGGTGGCACAAAGGTCGCAGCCCTGTGTAAAAGGGGCTTTAGATAAGCGGATACCGCTTTTAAAAATGAACTTACCCCTAAGAAATCGGGCCGCTGCAAGCTACGAATCGCTTAGAGAAAGCAAATTAATCGAAGCGCTTGCACAATCTTCCAAAATGGCGGCGCAACTACCGCTTGGTTGCTTTGACGTAATGAAGAACGTAATAGAAGAGGCTCGATGACGAGCTGATGAAATTTATGACTATTTTGAAAATGTGGGGCAGGCTGAGGATGATGGTGTGTTAGCTGCCTTTGTTCCTTTCCTCGTTGGGGCGGTCGGGTAGCCTAGTGGTTAAAGCGTTCGCTCGTCACGCCGAAGACCCGGGTTCGATTCCCGACATAGGTACAATGTGTGAAGCCCATTTCTGGTGTCCCCCGCCGCGATATTGCTGGAATATTGCTAAAAGCGGCGTAAAACCATACTCACTCACTCCTTTCCTCGTTGATCCAGTCAAGAATTTCTTATTCCGCTGTCAAAGTCAGCCACCATTTTGGTTGAGAACGAAACCACCTCAGCCAGCGATTGTTTCGCTTGCAAGCGGCTGAAAGTTAGTGCACTGTTGTAAGGCAGATCACTGTACATGGCTTGCAAGTGATTGGCGCTTTGCAACGCACCCCAGAGTTCGACGATTTAACTGATGATGGCGGGTGCAAAATAGTGAGATGTCATTTCACGAGACAACAAGGCATTTTGTCACAAAATTTGAAAATTGTTTTCGAAACGTGTGTGTGATATTAGTTTTTACAAACGTTTTAAGAACATGTCAAAAACATGTATTTTGTGGTAATTTTCAAAAACGTTTTAAGACATTTTAATAACTAGTCATGAAAAATAATTAAATGTGAGAGAATGTTCTTGAAAAACATTTAAAAAACATTTTGAATAATTATAAAACATTTACACCTTATTCGGATGATTTTACATATGTGTTCACAATGTATTTATAACATGATGATAACATTTCATTCATATGTTCCGGCAAAACATTTCTGCAACGTGTTTCTGAAATATTTTCGCCTATGTTATAGCATGATGTACTTGAATAACATTTGAAAACATGTCAATAACAATTTGAAAACAGTTGTAAAGTTGTAAAACATTTTTTGAAAAACTACAATGAAACCTTTAGAAAATGTTTTGAAAATGTTATGTGTTAGCTGGGAAGCTATTAGTACATTGTATGTACATCACCGCGAGCTGGGGTGTTAGGAGCACTGAGTTGAGCACTAACCGCGGAGGGGGCACGGGTGGCCCAGTCGTCTAAGGCGCCGCGATTCGCTCTGCAGAGTTGCGGCCCTTGGGCACGCCAGAAACCTAGGATTGTGGGTTCGAATCCCGGTTCACCCCAATTATGTTTGTACGTTTGTCAGCACCATACCCGTGCTCGTGGGTTTCACAGAAGTGGTAAACGTCTGAGACCTGCATCACTTCGGGCTTTCCTCCCAGATTAAGCTGACACGCCGTGATATAACTGGAATACTGTTAAAAGCGGTGTTAAACCTCACTCACTCACTCACTAACCGCAGAGGGAACAGCTGACAACAAAACGTCGTGGACCTGCAGACGTATTTGTGTTATCAATTCAAGAAGAAACAGGTAGAACAACTATTCTACAGCGGATACATATATTATTCAACTTTCCAATAGTCAACTCTCCCTTTATGTGGGACAATATTCGAGCACTCTCTTTCTAAGACTTCGGAGAGCGTTGTGAGACTCTTGCTCAACAGCTGCTTGTTCAGGGTTAAAACCTCCAAGGCTTTAATATCAAAGCTTTCAAAAGGTTTTATGGTAGACATGTGGAGGACATTTCCAAATTTGACGCATCAGTGACCAAACGTATGTCCGATGAACAATGTACTGTGACATGTATCATATGTCTTTTCAGGTGAGACCGCCTCCGTGGTCTAATGGTAGAGCGTCCGCCCGGAGAGCGGCAGGTCCGGGTTTCGATCCCCGGCCGCGTCATACGAAAAGACGTTAAAAGATGGTACTTGTTGTTACCTTGTCTGGCGCTCGGCATTAAGGGGCTAAAACAAGGACTGGTCGGCTCGGAGTCAGTATACTGTGTCTGAGTGGGGTATTCATGTTAAACTGCGGCATGATATCTCAGTGAGCTAGCACTATAAATCGGCATCAGTCCGGACTAGTACAAGCAGCTACACAAACACACACACGTGCATGCACGTCGCTATATAAGTGCAATAATATTGGACGCGACGTTAAACCCCATTTCACCTCACCTCACCTTTTTCAGGTGAACAATTGATTTTTCTTGTATGTTTTGTGACGGGTTGCCACCGTTGGGGCAGGATACGCTCACATTATCAAGAACACCTGGTAGCATCATTGTAGTGATTAACAACACGTGCTTAATTATGATATAGTCGGAATGGAACAATGGACTTTGCTTTTAGCAGTGATTCTTTATGATTCCCTATGATTACTGAAATGGTTTAGTCGCGACGTTACACATTATAACTCATTAAATATATATGACTTTATGGCGCCAACACTGGTGCATCTCTGCACTGCTATTTTAATGTGCGTCGGTTATCTTCAGCCTGTGGTAGATACCCAGAACCAGTTGCTATGGTCTGTCGCCTCCTTTATAGAGCCAATTGACAACACAGGCTGGTGGGGACTCAGACCTCTATGTGGGCCACGACATCTTCTAAAAGTTACAACACATACTAAGGATACTTGCGTAAAAATGCAATCTAATTTAAAACTTTCACACTCGTCAAGATCCGAGTAGACAAACAAAATATATCTTCAGCAACCCATGCTTGCCGTAAAAGGCGACTATGTTTGTCGTAAAAGGCGACTATCGGGGTCGGGTGGTCAGGCTCACTGACTTGGTTGATACATGTCATCGTACCCCAATTGCGTAAACATCAATGGTGTCCGTCATATAGCTGAAATATTGCTGGGTGCGGTGTTAAACAGCAAACAAACAAAAACTATATAAATTCTCAAGATTCGATCTTGATCAAACTAAGAAAGCGTTTGCGTGTAAATTTGAAGCTGCCCCCTCACGCTGATTGTAAAGGTCCCCATAAAAAATACCCAACATATTCCGTTTCATTGAAGTTATCAGACACATTGAACAGGCGGAAAGAAGTAAATTCTCCAGCTCGACTTTGGAGCCGCACCGGAAGCGTGTCTACCGCGAGATTGACAACAGAATTGCCAGGTTAAAAGACCAGCCGTACCATGGTCAGAGTGAGTGAGTGACTTGGGTTTAACGCCGCTTTTAACATTATTCCAGTCATATCACGGCGTGTCAGCTTTATGTGGGAGGAAAGCCCGACCACGGTCAGAAAACCCCAATCCAGTAGGTCTTGGTAATCTCCTGAGTCTTAGTTAGGGATTTGAGTATATAACACACTTTTTTCCGTTAAAACGAAATTAGTTCAGTAATAACGAATCTTTTTTCCGTTATAACGACTTTTCCACATTTCAATTTTGACCCCAAAAGGCTTTTGTACATATCGAACTAAACAATCTGATTTTAATGAGATACTTCCAATGATGAGAAACATGCAACAACTACAACACCAACTTTATGTAACATTTATTCATGCTTGGGAAGCCATATTGTTCAGTCCATAGTCAGTAATTATAACTGTTGTAGGCCTATATATTTCAGTCACTTAATTCATATGGTAAAGTTACAGTATACTAAATATGTTGTGCTAATATTTCTAGTGTAATTTAGAAGTCACTTGCCATTTACCTTTTGTTAATGTTTTGTATTTTGTTATGTTATTTTGTGTGAGTGAGTGAGTGAGTGAGTTTAAGCTTTACGTCACATCGGCAATATTTCAGCCATATCGTGACGAGAAATTTCATTTATTAAGACATATGTTTTAACTAAATTAAAACCTGTCATCGATGGACAGTAAAATTACTAGAATATCACAGATTAATATTTAAAACTAGCATACAACTATAAAAGATATCAATATATATAACGGTACAATATAAAAAAGGGCTATGGATCGCCAACAGCGGAAGGTAGATCACCATGCTAGGGTCCATGGGGACTTACAGTACTTTTGCTACCTGCATGGACCCCAGCCGGATTTACATCATCCCTTCCGCTGTTGGCGAGTAATGACAAATCTAGCCAGAATAAATGAACATATATACTACGTCTAAAAACGAGCAGAAAGAAACATACTTTGAAAGACGTGGTCTTACATTATTTTATTTTGAAGTAAATGAAGTTATGTTTGGTGTTGTATACAACGGCAAGCCACCGTGAAGATCCGGGATGGAATAGGTCATCAGCAACCCATGCTTGCCGTAAAAGGCGACTATGCTTGTCGTAAAAGGCGACTGACGGGATCGGGTGGTCCGGCTCGCTGACTTGGTTCAATCGGTGGGGCGGGGTTAAAGCGTAAAAGCTCGTCACTCCACAAAGACCAGGGTACAATCTGTGTGAAAATTTCGAGTCTCCCCTGCTGTGATATTTCTGGAATACAGCTAAAAGTGGCGTAAATTAACTATTCACTCATTGTCGAGGCGACGCATTCAGAAATATAACGTGTAACATAGTAATTTACACTATAAACAATGTGTTATTGTCAATGCGGAGCTGAATGACGTCATAACAAATAGGTGTACTTTGAATGTTAATAATCTTAGACAACAACATGAATTAATTTATTGTTCAGTTTTAACTCAAACACATAAAAAGGGTCAATGTTGAAATACAGAAATTAAGTCCGCCGGATTATATACGTGTTGAGTCAATCTACACAGAGAGCCTTGTGTAGTAACGTCCGGTTTCTGATAATTGTTGTTCTGTCCGCTTTTTATCAACTGGGGCTTAGGACGCATGCGCACATATCTGTCTGCTCGTATTTCCTTTGAGAAAACCAAAATGTGAAGCAACTGTTTTCAGGAATGTAGGTTATATTCTTCACTTTGCGTCATATATGATGTCTGTTTTTTAACATTTCTGCCGATGTTCCTCTAAAATCGATCGTCGATTCAGTTTGTAATGTGCAATAATGCTTACATGAAGAATTGTTCACTTTTCGATCTATCGTTTTCCTTGAAAAAGTGTTCAGTTTGTGCACAGTACTGATATTTCGAGACAGTAGATCACAACAGAAGCGGGTTAACACACGCTATGAAGTATCTTACTATTTTTTATCTGTCGATTATTCGTTCTTCATGTTATTGCATAAATAGATAATTCACAAAATAAGACTCAGTACATGCCTCAGTCAGAGAAGGGATAGCCCGTTCACCCGGTCCGCCTATTAGAAGACCGTGTCCAACTGGGAGAGCGAATTGGCCTGTGAACCTGCATGAACACTCCAAGTAACATGTGCTATCTATTCAACCTATTTTCAAAGAAAGACAATTTAGGGAAACACTTATTAAAACCGTACAGAACAATAGGGCTGAGATGGGTAACTCGGGTCGTGTGGGTTCTGAGTAGGACCCAGGTACCCACAGGACTACCCATGGCAGACCCATGGTTAGTCACTTGATATATTGTTAAATGACAAAAACTTATAGCTCAGTGGTTCTGATGATGCACACATTCCTTTTGACTTTTTGACATTTTGTTCCGACAGAGACCATACCGATATATGGTCTCTGGTTCCGAACCCTTGAAACTTGCAGTGGGTACTTACACCCACAGCAGATGTAACTGTGAGTGACACCTCAATGTCCTTGAACTATGACACCACTGAAGTAAAACCTCAGCATGGCGTGAGAGCACCGAATGGGATCATCGATGAAATGTTGTTATCTGTATAACCGGAAGATTAAGGTTCCTGATCAAATGAGACTGAACATTGAAGTGAAACGTGACTGGCTTTCAAGTGTTTCTATATAATGTATGTGTTCAATGTTTATTTTAATGCAGTCTCAGCACGATGATGCACAGACACAATAGACACCTGGCTGTCAGCCCATCTTAACACTCCAAGTAACATGTGCTATCTATTAAACCTATATTCAAAGGAAGACAATTTAGGGAAACACTTATTACAACTGTAAAGAACAATAGGGCTGGGATGGGTAACTTGGGTCGTGTGGGTCCTGAGTAGGAGACGGGTACCCACAGGACTACCCGGACCCATGGTTAGTCACGTGATATGTTGATGAATCGATCTGTATAACCGGAAGATTAAGGTTCCTGATCAAATGAGACTGAACATTAAGTGTAACGTGACTGGCCTTAAAGTGTTTCTATATAATGTATGTGTTCAATGTTTGTTTTCCTGCAGTCTCAGCACGATGATGCACAGACACAATAGACACCTGGCTGTCAGCCCATCTTAACACAGACAGCACTGGACTGCACCAGCACAATGAAGGGCTCAACCCTCTGTCACGTCGTGGTGGCATTCTGTACCGGCATCTGCTGTGGCCTCACCAACAGGAAAGGTGTGTACAAGATAGTGCTGGCTATCATTACAGATCATAGCGATCAATAATCATTAACAAAATATTGATCAATCATCAATAAATATCTGAGAAGTAACTTTGAGAAAATATGTGAAAACCTCCGAAAGAAATCCACACATTTCATATCACTGGTGAGTGGTGACACATTTATGCATGAATTTCTTTGTGGACATTTAAGATATAACGAAAGAGGTGGCTTTTCGTCTTCGGCAATTGACATGATTGACAATATCAAGTCTTTTTCGGTAAATTTATATTTTACCGCAGTAGTTTATATAAGATGATATCCATACCAGATTTAAATCTTGTTCCCCGTCAGTTCCGGTTTAGACAGAATCCACTATTCAGTGAACTCTGCACTGAAATTGTTCAAATTATCTTTCACTCTTTAGATACATTTTGAAACTATATTTACTACATGTATATTGCATCAATACTGTCAACTGGGTCCTTGTGATATGGTGTTACATTTTATCATCTAAAACTGGCTTCCACAGGAGATATGGCTTTGGTGAGATCAAGCAATATCTCCAAGGAGATGTCGCTCAAATGAAAATAATTTTTTAATTTGAAGTTTACAAGATATACAGCTTTTCCATTGGATGAGAGGTCGGTCACATGACCGCGAAATTGTCGATCATAAGTGTATGAACGATACAATTTGACGTTCATACGTTTTTCACGAGACAGTGTTCTTGAAATGACGTAAACACTGACGGACTACTTCCACATTCCCGGGGAAGCCCCTGGGAAATCCCTAGCACGAATACCTACAGAAGCACATTTCTAAACATTTAGAACCTTTAATCTTGAACTCAGCATTTCAGTATACATTGAGAAACGTCAGAGAGTTTTGACTGCATGATTGTTCAAGAATATCCTTGCTACGACCCCTCCTAATGTACAAAACGAAGAAATGCACTTCCTAGCTATCGTAGCATCGATTCGATCTGTGTAGGCTGACAATGACAGTCTACAACAATCTACAGATTTACCTTAGTGTCCGTTTGACAACATTGTATGAAAGTCGCGACAAACTCCGACATTCATAGTTTGGCCCTCACCCTATGAAAGTTCATACTCCAATGAACTCACACAAAGTGAAGGTCAATTCTTAATTGCATCACAATGCTTTGCTGGTCATTATGATGACAATGGTTACCATGATGTCACAATCAAATGACATCACTAATTTCTCTGCTACTGAAGCTGTGTGTTTCAATGCAGTGATTGAGCGAGTCCCATTGGGATGTTGAATTAGAATAGCACCCAGCAACTTGTACTTGTACAAGGTGACTTAATGGATGCGGTGGTCAGACTTGGTGGCGTTGATCATTGCTGATAATAACAATCACTGGATTGTCCGGTCCAGATTCAGTTATTTACAGTCCCCCGTCATGCAGCTGGAATTTTGCTGAATGCAGTGAATGGTCCTCAATACGCTCTGCTTTGTTCCAGTGTACATAGAGGCCGACAAGAACTGTGGACAAACCCACATGCTGGATTCAGGGGAGATAATAGTCATAGGTTCACAGCGAGGTCCCTCGTCCGACCTGCAGGCGGAGTGTGAGATCATCTTCACCTCCGCAAGTCCTGATGACCAAGATCGAGTGTGTATGGAGATTGAAGATCTCGACTTCCAGGGCAACTGCTATGCTTCTCTCACACTGTACGATGTGGCCTCGGACAGCACGTCGCGGAAGAAGGAGCTGGGGTCCTTCAGCTGCCACAAGGCCCCGCCCATGGAGGTGTGCTCAGTAGGGAGAACATTGAAGATGGATCTGAATCGTGGCTTTGTTTCCTACCAGAGAGACCTTGTGTTGTTCTTGCTACAAGTATACACAAAGAATCCTGATGGTGAGTTTCAGCAATATCACTTTTAAATGGACGTAGTTAGTGAATGAGTATGTCTTTTCGCTGCTTTTAGCAATATTCCAGCAATATCAGGGACGTAGTATAGTATATTGGGGAACATATGAAATAATCTGATTCCAAAGTAATTCTACATTTTGTTTGTTTGGATTTAATATTAGGTAAGGTAAGGTTACACTGCATCAGACCAGGGAAGGTCCAGGGTAGAATAGGTCTTCAGCAACCCATGCGTGCCGTAAAAGGCGACTATGCTTGTCGTAAGAGGCGACTAACCAGATCGGATGGTCAGACTCGTTGACTTAGTTGATGCATGTCATCGTATCCCAATTGCGTGGACCAATGCTCATGATATCAATCACTGGATTGTCTGGACCAGACTCCATTATTTACAGACTGCTGTCATATAGCTGGAATATTGCCGAGTGCGGCGATAAACAACAAACCAACATTGCATTATAACCTTCAATGATTGTATACACGACCAAAGATGAGCTTTTGTTGATGTCAGGGAAACTGACTGAATATGACATTTTCTTATTCTCAATTTAAACATGGCAATTAGAAAGCCCTCATTTCCCACACTTGCACTAGAGCATGTTTTATGCAGCTAAATCGATCTCTGCATATCCTCTGTCCACTTTCCACTACACCACAGAGGCAGTGTGTGGCCTGGTCAGACAGTACTGGCTTTTAGGAGATTAATTAGCAGTGCCAGGAATATCACTTGTTTCGTCCATGTGGCTCGGCTAGGGGGTGCTGGAGATACATGTGGGTCGGCTAGGGGTGCAGGGGATACATGTGGCTCAGCTAGGGGTGCTGGAGATACATGTGGCTCGGCTAGGGGGTGCTGGAGATATATGTGGCTCGGCTAGGGGTGCAGGGGATACATGTGGCTCGGCTAGGGGGTGCTGGAGATATATGTGGCTCGGCTAGGGGGTACTGGAGATACATGTGACTCAGCTAGGGGGTGCTGGAGATACATGTGGCTCAGCTAGGGGTGCTGGAGATACATGTGGCTCAGCTAGGGGTGCTGGAGATATATGTGGCTCGGCTAGGGGTGCAGGGGATACATGTGGCTCGGCTAGGGGTGCTGGAGATACATGTGGCTTGTCGAGGGGGTACTGGAGATACATGTGACTCAGCTAGGGGGTGCTGGAGATATATGTGGCTCGGCTAGGGGTGCTGGAGATATATGTGGCTCGGCTAGGGGGTGCTGGAGATACATGTGACTCGGCTAGGGGGTGCTGGAGATATATGTGGCTCGGCTAGGGGTGCTGGAGATATATGTGGCTCGGCTAGGGGGTGCAGGAGATATATGTGGCTCGGCTAGGGGGTGCAGGAGATATATGTGGCTCGGCTAGGGGTGCTGGAGATATATGTGGCTCGGCTAGGGGTGCTGGAGATATATGTGGCTCGGCTAGGGGTGCTGGAGATATATGTGGCTCGGCTAGGGGTGCTGGAGATATATGTGGCTCGGCTAGGGGTGCTGGAGATATATGTGGGTCAGCTAGGGGGTGCTGGAGATACATGTGGCTCGGCTAGGGGGTACTGGAGATACATGTGGCTCGGCTAGGGGGTACTGGAGATACATGTGGGTCAGCTAGGGGGTACTGGAGATACATGTGGGTCAGCTAGGGGGTACTGGAGATACATGTGGCTCGGCTAGGGGTGCTGGAGATACATGTGGCTTGGCTAGGGGTACTGGAGATACATGTGGCTTGGCTAGGGGGTGCTGGAGATACATGTGGCTCAGCTAGGGGTGCTGGAGATACATGTGGCTTGGCTAGGGGTACTGGAGATACATGTGGCTTGGCTAGGGGGTGCTGGAGATACATGTGGCTTGGCTAGGGGTACTGGAGATACATGTGGCTTGGCTAGGGGTGCTGGAGATACATGTGGCTTGGCTAGGGGTACTGGAGATACATGTGGCTCAGCTAGGGGGTGCTGGAGATACATGTGGCTCGGCTAGGGGGTACTGGAGATACATGTGGGTCAGCTAGGGGGTACTGGAGATACATGTGGCTCAGCTAGGGGGTGCTGGAGATACATGTTGCTCGGCTAGGGGGTGCTGGAGGTATATGTGGCTCAGCTAGGGGGAGCTGGAGATACATGTGGCTCGGCTAGGGGGTGCTGGAGATACATGTGGCTCGGCTAGGGGGTGCTGGAGATACATGTGGCTCGGCTAGGGGGTGCTGGAGATACATGTGGCTCGGCTAGGGGTACTGGAGATACATGTGGCTCAGCTAGGGGTGCTGGAGGTATATGTGGCTCAGCTAGGGGGTGCTGGAGATACATGTGGCTTGGCTAGGGGTACTGGAGATACATGTGGCTCAGCTAGGGGTGCTGGAGGTATATGTGGCTCAGCTAGGGGGTGCTGGAGATACATGTGGCTCGGCTAGGGGGTGCTGGAGATACATGTGGCTCGGCTAGGGGTGCTGGAGGTACATGTGGCTCAGCTAGGGGGTGCTGGAGATACATGTGGCTCGGCTAGGGGTGCTGGAGGTACATGTGGCTCAGCTAGGGGGTACTGGAGATACATGTGGCTCGGCTAGGGGTGCTGGAGGTACATGTGGCTCAGCTAGGGGGTGCTGGAGGTACATGTGGCTCGGCTAGGGGGTGCTGGAGATATATGTGGCTCGGCTAGGGGTGCTGGAGATACATGTGGCTCGACTAGGGGGTGCTGGAGATACATGTGGCTCAGCTAGGGGTTGCTTGAGATACATGTGGCTTGGCTAGGGGTGCCGGAGATACATGTGGGTATGGCTACAGGGTCAGGTCTTTACCTGCTGGCTGTTATATATATACTTTTTCTTAAATCTATCTCACTGTGAGCTCTGATGTATGATTACGCTAGGATACATGACTTGATGATAGTGTGTAACATGTATTTATTTATTTGATTTATATAAACTCAGGCCTCGACCTTGACCTACAAAACTAAGGTTCAAGGGGACCCCCAATAATCAATGTTGTCCTGACAGGAAGTATGAGGTTCTTGTAATATACTGAAATGGTGCAGTGTACTGTAAGATTTGATAATTACTTTAATTACAGGACTTTTATTTTTCTTGTTATGAAAAGGGTACAGTGATACTGCATCATTTTATATGTTTGTGAGTACTGGACGTACATTTCTGTGCAATGTGAAACTCCGATTAACTACTGATAACAAATATTGTACTTCTTCAAGGCAGTGAAATTGATGTTCATGTGATATTGGCTACGTGTCTAATATGATGAGATCTGCAGCTCCCCTAGAGGACCGCATCAAGGAGGTGCCTGGTGTGTTCCACAACGTAGATGCCTACATCATCATCCTCATCGTCATCGCAGCTGTAGTTATCCTCATGCTCATCACGGTGATTGCCCTCGTCACGTTCTACGTGCGCCGCAAATCCTCCAGAAGCTCAAGAAGGGGAGGCAACTCCGCCAGCTCTGCCTTGCCCAACACTCAGGCTTCCCATCCTTTGCAGACACCAGGTGGGTTGTGAGAGAACGCCTGACATGTTATCTCTTGTGTTACCATGGTTACATGTGTGCTGGTTTAGATGTGTCAACAAAGTAGTACTTGTATTAATACAAGGCTAATTTGTATAATTTCTTACACCAACATACCTGTCCTAAAGTAATAGAAATAGTTATCTCCAAAAGAAGTCTGTTTGGAATAAAATAAGGCCTTTTGAAATATGGTTTTGTTTTTCTGGGGTTTTTTGTACTATAATTTCCGGGGTTTTGGGGGGGGGTGTGAGGTGCCCACAAACCAATGCTTTTTTTAAATCTTCCTCCTACCTCTAGTCATAATGTACAAGAAAATTCTCAAAACATTTTGCCTGAGGCAAACCTGTAAGTTGTTGGAAAGCTCTTCAAATCAGTTGCTTGATACTTTCCTTCAAAAACAATATTTGCTGAAAAATATCTGCTTTCAGCACCCCGACAGGAACTGAAGCCAAGTCGAGTGGGATCCCAGGAGTACTACCCGCTCCGCCCAATACCTCAGCGTCAGTACATCGGTCAGCATTTCCCCCCCTTCAGCTACCAAGCCTACACTGACCAGTGCTGGCCCAACAAGGACGAGGGCTACCCCAGCTCGGGGGTGACGGCCAGTGCGGCAGGAACCCAGTCCACCCCAGTGTCGTCGTACTACCAGACCTACTCCCTCCACGAGCACCCCCAGGCCTGCCACTGTTACAGCTACCCAAGCGAGAGCCTCCAACCCGACAACTACCCCACGGACGGCTACACCAGCGAGAGGTGCTCGGGAGAGAACTATGAGAGGTACTCGGGGGAAGGTTACCATAGCGACAGCTTTGTTACCGAAAGGTACCCGGCTCAGCATTACTCCATGGAGAGGTTCCCGCCTCATGGCGTTCTACGAGGGTACACCGGCTACCCTGGGATCACCCATCCTTTAATGCCGGGCTTGTGTTACGGATCAAACCTCGGGTATCGGCCAGGGGAGGAGGATGCGGATCAGTCGGATGTCAGTGAAAACGAAGATGAGGCTGGTAAGGGGAAACAACTCTGTCCTGCCCTGGAAGGGAACAATGGCTTCTCCAAGTCCAAAGATGAAGATGATAATAACCCGGAATATCAAGAAATTGGTCCGCCGCAGTTCAAACATGTGACGTTCATGTGATATTTACCGGAACCGTGAAGCTGGCTGTTGTAGTTTCGTTTGTTATTTTGAGGTGTGAGCTTTCACAGCATGTTGAAGACTCTTGTCATGAGATTGTTGGTTACGTAGCTGAGAAGCGTTCAGCTTCTTGACATAAGAGCTGATGCTTGACACTTTGGATTAACTTCCTGCATGTTTTTTGTTCCATGATATGTTAACATGGTTAACATGTTGATAGGTCGAGGATTGTGAAAATATTTTTTTATCTGTACTGATGGGCTTATCTCCACAGTGTTTTGGCTGTTTCTTGTCTCCATGGAGACTGTACCAACGGCTGACGGGGAAGTGGGTAGAAGTAGCGTGTTAACATATTTGTCGTTTTGGAATTCTTAAGGATCTGAAGTAGGAATCGTCTTACTTTGAAAATATATTTCATCACATCTGAAATGTCTAGATTTGTGAGGTTTTTTTTCTGGATTGTTTTTGAAATAGTGTGTTACATTAGTTATAGTCAGCGTCATTATTGAGGGGTTATGCAGAAAATGTTACATATTCAACTTCCAAGAGTGGAGTTCAGTTGCATCTGGAATGAACCATTATTTTCATGTATTGTACCACGTGCATGGGCTAAGCCACTGGTTGCGTTTGGAGACATGATTTTGGTATCTTATTCCATGTATAAACCTTGCATTTTCATTGTTTTAATAGTCATCCGTTTTTCCAGTTTTATGAAAGCATCCAATCTGTGTGACAACGGCATTAACAACCTGTTCTTCAACTGTTAACCACACTGTCAACATACTCAGACCTGTTGACGCTTGTTGGCATGTTCATGTTTGACTCCCTTTATGCCTTGGTGACCATTTAATAATGACGCTGAGTATATATCAGAATGTTAGTTTTAATATATTCTTTATTGACATTCTTTAAGTTAGGTGACACTTCTTGCGGGTGATGATAAGTTCCCTACAATGAGTAAGAAGAGTTATATTTTCAGCCAGGTTTATGCAATTAGGGCATTGTCAATATTTATCTCAGTTAGAAAAAAATGTTTTAAGGTGATGTTTTCGTAATGAGGCAAAGTCGCTTAGATATCAGCTGTAGCTACAATGTGTGGATGATGGCAATCTTCCTCATGCTAATGATGAATGTTGAACCTTGTGTCGAATATACCGGTCTAATATACCGGACTTGTATACCGGTCTCATATACTGGTCTAATATATCGGGTTAATATACTGGTCTCATATACCGGTCTAATATACCGGTCTAGTATAACAGTCTAATAAACGGGTCTAATATACTGGTATAATATACCGGTATAATATACTGGTCTAATATATACCAGTCTAATATACTGGTCTTATATACCGGCCCAATATACCGGTCTTAATATACTGGTCTAATATACCAGCCCAATATACCGGTCTTAATATACTGGTCTAATATACCGGTCTAATATACTGGTCTAATATATAGGTCTATTTCCATATAGGGAATCTGTCCTGACTGATATACGATGTTCTCCCGTCATGTTGATGATGATTGTGTAGAAGACATGCAGTGATTTATTTGATGTTTAAACGGGAAACGTGTTGTTTATGAAATGTCTGCTTTGTAAGCGTAACGACAGAACCAGGAATCAATGTTGATGGCTAGATCATAGCCGTATCAGTAGTGCTGATTTAGTATAGTGCTATGTATCAATCTTCCACATTGTGCAGGAGACTCATCAAGGGATGTGAAACCCGATGGATTCTGTCAAAACTCCGTATCCCCGTTCGTCCATCACTCGTGAATACAAGCGCCTGTGTAGACACCATTTTTAACTGATAAATCACGCCATGGCTTGGTTCAACAAGACCACACCCGTGAAGATCCGGGGTAGAGTAGGTCTTCAGGAACCCTTCCTTGCCGTAAAAGGCGACTATGCTTGTCGTAAAAGGCGACTAACGGGATCGGGTGGTCAGGTGTGCTGACTTGGTTGATGCATGTCATCGATCACAATTGGGTGGATCGATGCTCATGATGTCAATTACTGGATTGTCTGGTCCAGGCTCAATTATTTTGCAGACCGCCATCATATAGCTGGAATATTGCTGAGTGCGGCGTTAAACAACAAACAATCAATCCACAAGACCAATGAGCACGAAGATTTCATTGCACAAACAGGTTCATTTCTTATGAGACGTGCCATAGCCTTGTGTCCATTTGCCCAGTATTTTGCTTCAGGCAGTGATAGGGTTCACATGAAGTACTTAACTGAAAATAGACATGTCACAACAACAGCGCAAATCATGTGTATGTATTCACGGGGATGGAGGAACGCATCTTCCCGAGGCAAGACAGTTAACTGACTAAAAAAGTCCAGTTTTCACCCTTGCCGAACTAGGCTGGTATTATGGAGTTACATTTTGGCTGGACTAACAAGTCTATGCATAGTCAAATTAAAATTGCTCACCGAAATTGAAATCCGGTTCGTAAACTGTCGTGCAGATTTCGGTCGATTGCAGGATTTGCAAAGCATGTGCACCGCTAACTCGTTGTCAGCAGATATTTTCCAAATCTTCTCATGTTTTAAATCAAGGTGCTCACATGATTTGATGCATTTCGCGATGTAAGACCTGTTTTATCACAATATATAGATATAGATTATCGATCAGATCGTCCTGACCGGGCACAACCATTTTGTGTGAAGCAAATGCAAGTGATACGAGAGGTGGAATCTGATTGGTCAGTAGGAGAGGCTTAAAAGGGACATAATTGGTAATAGCCACTGGTGGCGCTACGATCGAGCCCAGTAATTCCAGCCTAGTTCGGCAAGGGTGGAAACTGGACTTTTAAAGTCAGTTAACTCTCTTGCCTCGGGAAGATGGGAGGAACGTTGTGTACACGACATCTGTTGAGAGGACCCCTTAATTGGACCTTAATTGTGAAAACTGCCCTGCAGGAAAGTGAGAACTTTGAACCATTGTAAGGTTACCTTACAGAAATACAGGTAAAGTGTATTTGTAAATGTAGATTTTTACAAATTGTATCTCAATTACCGGTATTAGAATTTCCAAAGTTACAACAGTTGGACATGTTTTTGAAGCAGTGGAAAATATTTTTTTATACATACCCCAGTTTAGTTGGAAAACTTCTTTTATGCATGAAAATAAGCAAAAATACCATTGATTCACAAACCGGTGGTGTGTTTTTTTTTGTGGAAGATTGCTGAAGATTCCAATTTTTCTTGGGCAGGAAGACTCTTTTGAATTCCAGCCATGCTTCTTAACTGTTTTATATAGAGATGTTGTCATATATTGCTGTTAGACTTAAGTATAGCTCCTTTAGAAAAACATGATTGTCATAGACAATTTATTTGATAACCAAAGACGACCATGTGCTGTTACGAGGGAATATCAATGTTTATGTGCCATGGTAGCTTTATAATACTGTGATATCTAACATGTGACTTACATATATATATATATAAATATCTGACTGTATCAAGTGATGCTGAAACTGCTCGTGTAGTTGTAGTGTAAACGAGACACACCCTGCAGTGGGGCAGATTTACATAAGAACTGAGACTCATGACGGTCATGTAGTCGTGCACCAGAAATGTTGCTTTGGGACAAAGTTGATGTCCATCAGAACTGAGACACATGACGGTCGTGTAGTCGTGCACCAGAAATGTTGCTTTGGGACAAAGGTGATGTCCATCAGAACTGAGACCCATGACGGTCATGTCTTCGTAGTCGTGGACCAGAAATGTTGCTTTGGGACAAAGTTGATGTCCATCAGAACTGAGACCCATGACGGTCATGTAGTCGTGCACCAGAAATGTTGCTTTGGGACAAAGTTGATGTCCATCAGAACTGAGACACATGACGGTCGTGTAGTCGTGCACCAGAAATGTTGCTTTGGGACAAAGTTGATGTCCATCAGAACTGAGACTCATGACGGTCATGTAGTCGTGCACCAGAAATGTTGCTTTGGGACAAAGTTAATGTCCATCAGAACTGAGACCCATGACGGTCATGTCTTCGTAGTCGTGGACCAGAAATGTTGCTTTTGGACAAAGTTGATGTCCATCAGAACTGAGACCCATGACGGTCGTGTAGTCGTGCACCAGAAATGTTGCGTTTGGACAAAGGTATTGTCCATCCAAACTGAGACACATGACGGTCATGTCTTCGTAGTCGTGGACCAGAAATGTTGCTTTGGGACAAAGGTATTGTCCATCAGAACTGAGACACATGACGGTCATGTCTTCGTAGTCGTGGACCAGAAATGTTGCTTTGGGACAAAGTTAATGTCCATCAGAACTGAGACACATGACGGTCATGTCTTCGTAGTCGTGGACCAGAAATGTTGCTTTGGGACAAAGTTAATGTCCATCAGAACTGAGACACATGACGGTCATGTCTTCGTAGTCGTGGACCAGAAATGTTGCTTTGGGACAAAGTTAATGTCCATCAGAACTGAGACACATGACGGTCATGTCTTCGTAGTCGTGCACCAGAAATGTTGCTTTTGGACAAAGTTGATGTCCATCAGAACTGAGATCCATGATGGTCGTGTAGTCGTGCACCAGAAATGTTGCTTTTGGACAAAGTTGATGTCCATCAGAACTGAGATCCATGACGGTCGTGTAGTCGTGCACCAGAAAGGTTGCTTTGGGACAAAGGTAATGTCCATCCGAACTGAGACCCATGACGGTCTTGTAGTCGTGCACCAGGCAACTCTAGGGCTGTATCATACTCTCTGTTGTGTTTCAATGTCACCGTTGTTAGGTTGTCATCAGATATTAAACACATGTCTTTGTAGATGCCATCATCAAAGGGCAGACACGTGCAGCAAACATGCAGTAAGTGGACTGAAAATGGTTTCAGAAGTCTTGTACACTTATTTACAATTCATCTGTGTTCTTTATAAAAATACCGACTAAAAAACCATGTTAACTCGAAGTCCAGGCGACCATCACAGAAAGCAAGGAATCTTGGCCCTATAGCTGTATACCAGTTTACTGTTTTGTGTGTTGAAACATATAATTCTTTGATCAAACAACAAGAGATCCCTGGTGTTTGGTAATGAAGGATCATTTCTGGGTACAGATGATGTCTCATAGCTGTTGGAGTACACCAGAGAGGGCTAGGGACAATGACCAGTAACTTTGTAGCTCAGTATCAAAACTCAGGACATTTGTTTTAGGTTTGTGGGTATTCTTGAGTGTTCGATGCAATTTTTACGTTTGAAACCTCCAGGTTACACTGGTCGACTCCAAATGAAACTCAAGCCTTGTGTCAAATACTCATTAACACCCGCAAATCTGACAACAGTTCAAAATACATTTTGTCTCGGGACAATGAGATCATGACATTAATATTTAGTAGTATTTATGAAACATTTCCTGTAACGTCAGTTGCACTGTTCAGTATCAATCTGGTCACTAATCCTACCATTAGGGATCTAGCACATTTACTTGGATACAGAAGTCAATATAGACTTGGATGATCCTGATATATGCAAAATCTGCTGTTTCTGTGTTACTAAACTCTCCATTGGGATAACCCTTTATTCCACATTTCAGGAAATAAAATAACACAATTAGCTAACGATATTACTTTAAGATGTCAGTATCCCTATGGAAGGTCGAGTAGTGTAGGTATTTGAAGTATACTACTCAAAAGAGGTTAAAGATCACCTGTCTTTTTTCATATGACAGATATTAATCAGTCATGGCTGATGCGTCTTGCAACACAACCTTCCAATTGTGTGTCCTTAACTTGTTTTGAGTAGTATAATTTATGTTTTGTGGAGGAAAAATCTCTTTTACTGTTGTCGTACTTCGTAGGCGATGTTCATCCCTTCAGTTAAAAGACCAAATGGAGATGATTTTGACTTCGTGTTTATATTGAAATGTATATGAACTGTTCTGTTTTGTGCTTTCCACAAGTGGAAAAATATGGTCAAACAAAGTGCTGTTTTCTTTTGATCCTGTTTCTTTAAACCCAAATCATATTGTTTGCATGGCTTGAATACTTTATGAACCTGTTATATTGTGTGAACTCACTGAAGGCACTGTTATTAATTTTCATGTTTTAAATTGCAATTGTGATATTAGCGTTTTAGTCATTACTAGGGCTGGGACGAGTCCAAATTGACTACCCGGGTACCCAACCCCCTATTACCCGACCCTACCCGGGTACCCGCTGTAGGTCTCAAGAGATAGGTACAAAATGTCTGATTGGGAAACGTTTAACCGTACTCCTGGCAACATGTATTTAGATACAGGTTTAAAATGAGCTGGCCATGCATACACTGAAGTTGACTGAAGTTTTATCTTTATGCAAACATATAAAGTCAGAAGGAATGTGTGCAGAGTCGGAGAGAAATGTGAACATTTGTCACTTTTAGTGTAACTATAGAGTTTTAGATAATTTTTGCCATTAAACAATATAATCACGTGACTAACCACGGGTCCGGGTAGTCCTGTGGGTGCCCAGGTCCTACTCAGTACCCCCCAGACCCGAGTACCCGAGTTACCCATCCCAGCCCTAGTCATTACCATATTCAATGTGAAACATTTTTTTCCTGTATTTTTTCATCTTTTTAGCGCCATTACGGGTATGATCACTGTAACGTGTTATATTTCCAGTTTTTTGGATGTCTGTTTTAACTGCTCTCATCTTTGACTTCAGATTTTATACTAATTCCATCACTGTTGCATATATGATTACATTTGTCTTGTTGATATTTTGATATGATTATCATCGTCATATTTGCAAGCTATTGTTACACTGTTGAGCATGAAACCATGGCCGTTTGTAGTGTCCTCAGAAGTTGCAGTCCGTTCAGTGGAAACGTTTTACCTTTGTTCTATAGTAGAGGGAATATATGACCACAGCAACACTGATTGCAGGGGTAGAAGTCACTATCTGGGTAGCGAGTGAGCTAGGTTAATGCTGCTTTGAACAGTAGTTCAGTTCTGTTAGGACATGTCAACCAAATGTTGGTCTGAAACAAATCTGAGATATATTGATGTGGGAGGTAGGTAGGTGACATTGAACAGTTTGGACAAGCCCACAAGCAGAATATTGTGTTTTTAAGACCAACATCACAATTTGGGCAACTCTGGGATTTTGACACCATGACCAGTGGATCCTGGCACGTCTAAGGGAGGCAACTCTGCATAGTGTGCCTCAACCAGCAATACCTGTGTGGGATGACCTAGTTATTAAAGCATTGTCATGCCTGATCAGTAGACTTTAACACAGGCATATACTGTAACATGTCACAATGATCACATGCTTATGTCCTGGTTGTGATTATGTTGGATTTGTTGTGGTCGTTGCCTGTGTCTCCACAGTTCCACAGTCATTCATGTTAGTGCACTTGTTTCTCTTGGCACAACCCCATCTAGACATCCATGATTCATCAAGTGTTGACTTGCAACATGTCACATCTTTTCTTTGATGGTAGGGACTGGTAGCCCAGTGGTTGAAGCTCTTGCTCATGTTGAAAACCCAGGTTTGATGTTCCAGTCAGTGGTGATGCTGAAATGTTCCTAAATGAGAAGTAGAACTAGGCTCCCTGTTTCATATACACATTTAATAACATTGAACGTAATGTTAACTAATATTTAAATAACATTGAATGTAACATTAAATAACACTGAACATAACATCTAATAATATTGAACTTAACATTTAATAACATTGAACATAACATTTAATAACATTGAACATAACATTTAATAACATTTAATAGCATTGAACGTAACATTAAATAACATTGAATATAACCTTCAATAACTTTGAAAATAGCATTAGATAACTTTGAAATAACATTTACTAACATTGAAAATATTTAATAAAGTTGAATATAAAATTAAATAACATTGAAAGTAAGTTAAATAACATTCAATCTAAACTTTTATAACACTGAATATGACAATAATTAACATTGAACATAACATTAAATAACATTGAATATTACATTAATTAAATAACATTGAATAATACATTGATTAAATAATATTGAATATAACAATCGTCAAAATAATATTGAATATAACAATCGTCAGTATCTAGTTAGTATTGATCTGTTCCAACTGTTCTGCAGGAACTAACATCTATGGATGTGGTACAACATTTTAAAATTACAGTCATTCTTCTAACAAACGTTTTTATCTTATAACTCACTGTAATGGGATGAATTAACAGAGACAGACTTAAGCTCTAAGTCATTTGTTTGATAGATCTGTTTTAGTTGTTTGGATGTGCAGACTGACATTAACACATTCACTGGATAGTCTAGTCAATGCTGTACCTAGTGGTGCGGCCTCCAGCATTTACCATACATTAATTCAACCTTTTTGCTCATGAGATTTATATTTTCTTTATTTTGCTCCAAGATGTTTTTGTCTTTTATTGTTTTATTATATTTAATATTTTTTATTTTTTGTCTATCATGAATAAATGGTTTATTATCGCTGTTTATTCTGTAATATTTTATATGTGTCAACAAAAGGGAATCTACTTCACTAACTACAAGCCCCGTGCAACCAGACATTGACTGGAGATACTGACACACACGCACTGGAGCTGCACATAGACACACACACACACCTTGCATGGTGGGCCAGAAGTTGTCTACAGCATTGCATCTCACCATACAGAGTTGCCTCCCTTGGTTGTAACAGGATTCTCTACACTCTCATAAAAATCAGATCTTTGTTCTGGCTGCCACAAAACAAAGATCTGAGGACATCCCATTACGGATCATTTCAGAACGACCTTTCACCCCATCAATCAGTGTCGCTGACCAGATCAGGAAAGTGACAAGTCGTAATATGTTTTCTGATCATACAACCTTGAACAATTTAGCACAGGTATTCCGAACTGGACTAAATCAATCAAAAACAGAGAAGAGACATTGCCTGGCCCATGGGAATACAATCTAGGCCATCTATAAGACATTCCAGAATGTTTATTAGTTCAGTTTCAAATTTTGAATGGAGAACTTATCAATATACTTTTTAATGCGTAGTCGCCAGGTATTTTTTCTACATAACCAACAGTTTGAAACTAGTGCCCTCTCGTCCCAGCTCCCGCAGCGAGGTGTCGTAGAAGCCAAGTCCTCACCCAAACCTTGGCTGGACTTGACCGCAGCGTCGGCCTCCAACACACACGGTGTGTGAAGGAAATCAACAGTCAGCTGCTGGTGTGCCATGTTGCTGCGATAAGCACTGTGTTCTTCATGCTGCGAATACCAATAAAACGCCAAAATTCGGTCCTATTCCGGTTGTAGTTTTATATCGTGATAATGAGTGAGTGAGTTGGGTTTAACGCCGCTTTTAACAGTATTCCAGTTATATCACGGCGTGTCAGCTTAATGTGGGAGAAAAGCCCGAGGTGATGCAGGTCTCAGAAGTTTACCACTTCGGTGAAACCCACGAGCAAGGATATGGTGCTGACAAACCTAGAAACATAATCGGGGCGAATCGGAATTCGAACCCACAATCATATGTTTCTGGCGTGCCCAAGGGACGCAACTCTGCACAGTGAATCGCGTCGACTTGGGACATCGTGATAAACTCGCAGAGATTATGTCGAAGTAAGCTCGTAACTAACTCGTACGAAACACATACGAAACTAGTCGACCCATGCTTGTCGTAAAAGGCGACTATTTTTATCGGGATAGGGTGGTCAGGCTCGCTGACCTGGTTCATACATGTCATCGTATCCCAATTGTGTGGATCGATGCTCATGATGTCAATCTTTGGATTGTCTGGTTCAGATTTCATTATTCACAGACCGCTGTGATATAGCTGGAATATTGCTGAGTGCGGCGTTAAACAACAAACAAACAAACGAAACTTGTTTTTCTCGTGTCAACATCGGTAAGATTTCGTAATGGCATGTACTAAACTCGTGTTATATTCATAGTTAGCTCGTGGTGTGCACGTGCTGTATCTAGCTAGTGTCGTGTGCACGATTTTACATACTGTAACATATAATTCACACATAATATATATTGCGGTCATCATCGCGAAAGTGGGCGGGTAGCATAACAAACCTCACTCCTTGTCTTGGAGACCTTTGACTTGACTTCCAAGTAGCCAATGAACCTTTAGATAATAATATTAAAATGTATATATATATATACTGGAAGATATCGGGGTAGAATAGGTCTTCAGCGACCCATGCTTGCCATATAGCTGGAATATCGCTGAGTGCGGAGTTACACAACAAAGAAGCAAACAAATAGCTGGATGATAAAGTGTTCTATCTCATCTGAGGCTGCTGAAGACGGCGTGTGTTTGGCCACAGCTTGTGAAGCCCTTTCCTCACATTACCACCAAGATCTCACCGCTTTGCGACAAATTGTTGATATTTTAGGAGCGCTTCACTAATATCTAAACTTTTGATGCCGACATTGTGATAGGCATAATTAATTATGTCCGAATTATAAAAAAAAATTAACGTATTATGGGAATCAGTTTTTGTGTATCATTGAAAGGTACAAAAATACCTCTATCAAAAGTGGAGTCGTATATTAGCATGCGGGCGACTGCATGCGACAGAATGGTTCCATCTACATGTATATCCGCTAAGTTCCTGTGTCCGATACATGTTTGCTTCCTGGATAAGGTGAGGTGAGGTGAGGTGAGGTGAGGTGGGGTTTAACGTCGCGTCAAAGAATATTGCACTTATATAGCATGCACATGTGTGTGTGTGTGTGGCTGCTGCTACTAGTTCGGACTGGTGCCGATGTATAGAGACACCATGCCGCAGTTTAACATGAATACCCCACTCAGACACAGTATACTGACTCCGAGCCGACCAATCCTTGTTTTAGCCTCTTAATGCAGAGCGCCAGACAGGGTAACAACAAGTACCATCTTTTAACGTATTTCGGTATGACGCGGCCGGGGATCGAACCCCGGACCTTCCGCTCTCCGGGCGGACGCTCTTCCACTAGACCACGGAGGCGGTCTCCTGGATAAGTAGTGGCATAAACAGGGGCCTATGGAGTAAATTCATTTACTTATAATATAAAGTTTAAAGAATTCCGGTTGGAATGGTTTAACTCCGCGCGTTAACAATCTTTCAGTTACGTTAGACACTCAAGGGCCATTGATAAGTATGCCTACACGCTACTTGCCAAAAACCTTCTGTTATTGCAGTGCAGAAAAACAAATTTTTAAACTATCAAAATATTTGAGAGCGTTATAGGGTATTAGATAAGTAAATTAAATTAAATTTGTTCACCTGAAATTAATGTTGATAAAGAGTGCATTTCTGTGCATGTTGTGTGCAGTACTGTGCACGTCAATGCACGCCGGGGTGTTAGATAAGGGAATGACGCCCACAGGCGCTGCCAACACGTGGGTTGAATTTGTTATGCATTTCATCATTTAGAAGCTATGTTATAGAAATGATGATACATGTTTCTCAATCTCCATGACAACTGTAACTTTGTGAGAGAAAAATTAAACTCTTGAAAATTGTTTTCGCTGCACTGAACTCAAGACAGAGAAGTGTCTGCTGTTGCGCGTCTACTGACGCGGTTGTATTAACAGCATCATCTACCACCACGTGTACTACGTCGGAGTCAGCATCACGACGTTGGTCTGTAAATAGTCGAGTCTCCAGGCGAACCAGTGGTTGATAGTATGAGCAACATCCCACGCCGTCGGGGGACGCTGACTTCTATTTCATCCTCAAATGCTATTTTTGTTGTGAACATTAATCTGTCTCATGTGTTTGTCTGCCCGCACTCAGGAATATTCCGGATATGAAGGTGGGCTGTAAACAGTCGAGTCTTGACCAGACAAACCAGTGATTGATAGTATGAGCAACGTCCAAAGCCATCGGAGCAGGATGACACGCAATCAGCCAAGCCTGACCCCCGATCCATTAAGACGCTTTTAACGCCAGGCAGGGGTTGCTGAGGACCGACCCGTTGAGGATTACAATATACAGGTTGAGAAAATTATTCTGCATATCGACCTTTCGCTGAAGGCGAGCCACGTCGCCGAACTGGAAACAAAAGACTCACAAAACAAACAGTATGAGCAACGTTCCACGTCATCGGGGTCGAATGATACGCAATTAACCAAGTCACCAAGCCTGACCCCCGATCCATAATGTCACCTTAACTACAGGCAGAGGTTGCTGAGGACCGACCCGTCAGAAAATACCAAGTCAGACCACACATTGTAGACTGAAGTACATTTAAGTTCGATGAATGCTGTTGACGTACAGAACTATATATCGCTTTAACAATTGTAGCAATGTTTCAGTAGGATCACGAGTAGGTAAGGCGGAATGTTTAGTACACCGGGAATCGAACCCGTGTCAAGCGCCTAAGTATAGCACTCGTACTACTTGCCCCAGTTACCCGAAGAAAGGCGGTTCCTACAAGAATGTAAAAGTTTCGGACGGCGTCACAGACCTCTGAGTTATTTCAGGTGGTAAAAATAATTGAAAATATGTACAGGTTGCAGCTGATTTAAAATCATATATGGTTTGTTTGTTTGTTTGTTTGTTTGTTTGTAGTTTAACGCCGCACTCAGCAATATTCCAGCTCTATGACGGCGGTCTGTAAATAATCCAGTCTGGACCTGACAATCCAGTGATTGACATCATTAGAATCGATCTATGCAATTGAGATACGATGCATATGACATGCATCAACCAAGTCAGCGAGCCTGACCACCCGACCCGATCCGCCTCTTACGACAAGCATAGTCGCCTTTTACGACAAGAACGGGTTCTTGAAGACCATTTCTACCCCAGATCTTCACGGGTCAAATCATATGTGGCATTGTGAAGTAGAAGTGAGTGTACGAGAAAACATTATTCCTGTTATGGTGTTCTCAGATTGTGGTATTTGTGGGTGTTGCGATGGTGTGCATTAATTGTGTATTTATACACCTGGAAACACGTGATCCCGACTTGAAGCTCGCCTCCACTTCAGCAGCTGGGAAACTAGCCTTGCTCAAAGGCTGTACTGAAAGAAAAGTCCATTGATGTGTAGTAATTCTATCCTCCTAATAGGCAAGTCTAGATATGTGGACAGTAGACTCCAGTCTCTCATAGGGTCAACTTGTTCTTATTGTTTACGTAAGCTAGAAATTATGATATAAACTAATACTTATTGCCTTTGAGACGTGTGTAAGTCTACTGGGAAACAACTAAAGCCAGCACCAAGTCATCCTTGGGATACTGGGCTTCACTAGGCTCGCCCCCATACTTCAACCGCTCGGAAAAACGAAAACAAATATATGTATTTCATTAATGAAATATAAACAAACAATAAATGCCTGACGTGAACTCCGGTCACCCTTTTATCCAGACATTATTCCTACCCCGCCCGGTAATACAGCGACCGGGACGATTTGTTGCCGAGAGTTTGGCTGAGTGAAAACAAAACAAGCAGAACTGACGAGCGTAAGCGCTGAAGACGTTTATAACCAGTCGGGATAGAGGAATCGGCTGGAACCGCGGATCGAGGCTTGGTATCGCCCATGTTCTAACGAAGATTGTTGGAGAATACACGATTATTTGTAATAGTTAAAAACTGTTGTTTTATTCATATGCATTCTCTAACACAGACAAACATTAGACTGACAGACTGTGTATACGATTTAAGCATGTAACTTTCCTATGGTCCTCCAGGGCTTCCATATCTCGTGACTGAGGCGAGATGCCGGTTTCGGGTGGCAACGCATTAACGTATATAGGACACGCTCAGTCTTCTCCAGATTTGTTTTGCGCTGCAGCCATCGATATTCCAGCCATATCACTGCATCCTTAGACACGAATCAGTTCCAGACAATCTCCGATCCCTGCTTCAGTCGGCTTTTGCGAAAAGCACGAGACAGTGGGGGACTTTTAGTCGAGGGTCAAACAGTTGGGTGCTGGGATACCGTACTCTCTGAATGAAGTGCCCCGCACGTGTAATCACCGGGACCAACTCTGTTCCCCTGAGACTTGTGAAACATCGAGACATTTAACACTATAGGTGAAATGGTCTTCGGAAATGAAGGGACCCGTGAAGATTCCGGGATAGAATAGGTCTTCAGCAACCCATGCTTGTCGTAAAAGGCGACTAACGGGTTCGGGTGGTCAGGCTCGCTGACTTGGTTGATGCATGTCATCGATCCCAATTGCGTGGATCGATGCTCATGATGTCAATCACTGGCTTGTCTGGTGCAGACCCGATTATTTACAGACGGCGTCATATAGCTGGAATATTGCCGAGTGCGGCGTTTAACAACAAACAAGGAGAACAAACATCGGAAATGAATGTACTCGGCGCTTATAAAAGGATTTACGGTAATCGCAAGGAAAGATCACTTTCAGCTTATTTTGCACTATCGTTCCCAACGGACAACGACGTCTGTTGTTACGTCACTTCCGGGATGACCGTCATATAGCTTGAATATTGCTGAGTGCGATGTAAAACAACAAAAACAAACAAACAAACAAACAATACACTTCCGGGGCGATTCCACAATTTGTAGGCAATGTCTCAACTTTAGATTTCCTACGTCTTTCAAAGGCATTTCTTATTTTTTGCAGCTCGGCTAGTTGAGACTCACAACACTTAATCCCCCATTCGCTGAATGTGTGAAGACCACACTTCATGTATATATTTAGATATACAGTTGTTCTGAATGATTCATGAACAGGTACACGGGCGTTTGTCTGCATGACATTATCTGTCTCAGAAAGTCAAGCGTTGATGTTTACCCTTAAAATGCCTCCAGGTGCCGTAGGGTGTGGGTGGGGTGCGTGGGTGGGGTGCGGGAGTGAGAGGACAGAGGTCATATATATATAACGGCTTTCCCGGAACAACCAATTCTACCCATCCGGTATCATGTGGTTCTAATTCCAAATAACGATTAAATATTTGAATATTATTATTTCCGACTTCGATTCACACGTTAAGTGCCAAGTTGAAGAATGTTTTTATGGTTAGCCTTTGAATACCCCTCAGGTGCCTTGTTGGTGTGGGTGTGGTGTGTGGGTGTGGTGTGTGGGTGTGGTGTGTGGGTGTGGTGTGTGGGTGTGGTGTGTGGGTGTGGTGTGTGGGTGTGGGTGGGGTGTGTGGGTGTGGGTGTGGGTGTGGGTGTGGGTGTGGTGTGTGGGTGTGGTGTGTGGGTGTGGTGTGTGGGTGTGGTGTGTGGGTGTGGTGTGTGGGTGTGGGTGGGGTGTGTGGGTGTGGGTGTGGGTGTGGTGTGTGGGTGGGGTGTGGGTGTTGGTGTAGGTGTGGTGTGTGGGTAGGGTGCGGTGCGGGGATGAGAGGACAGGTAATATACGAGGGGCGTTCAATAAGTTTTGCAACTTCTATATAAGACCAAGTCGCAGAGTATATTTTGCACTTTTATTTTTCAATATAATCTCCATTCACCTCAATACACTTTTCCATTTGTTCTTCAGGCTTTTAATACCACTTTTATAGAAATCCGCAGATTGGCCCTCTAACCACGCCTCTGTGGCAGCCTTTATGTCCTCGTCATCTTGGAAGCGTATTCCACATAGGGCAGATTTCATTTGCCGGAACAGGAAATAGTCACTGGGGGCTAAGTCTGGGCTGTAGGGTGGGTGATTTAACTGTACAACTTTCTGCGACATGGTCTTACAGTAAACTATGGTTATAGCGAACTCAAAGGGACCACAAATTCTAGTTCGTTATAACCGTAGTTCGTTATAAGCATATAAACAATAGAGATACAGCAAATGGTAGGGACCTGAAAATATCGTTATATCCACCAGTTCGTTATAAGCGTGTTCGTTATAACCGTAGTTTACTGTATATTGAAGTTGCAAAATTTATTGAACGGCCCTCGTGAGTAACGGGTTTCTCGGAACAACATATCCTAGTCAGCCAGTACCATGTGGTTCTAAATCAAAATGATGATTAAATTTGGATATTTTTCTATTTCTGAATCACACGTGAAGTGCTTTGGGGCGGTCGGGAAGCCTAGTAGTTAAAGCGTTCGCTCGTCACGCCGGAGATCCGGGTTCGATTCTCAACATGGGTACAATGTATAAAGCCCATTTCTGGTGTCCCCGAGCTGATATAGTTGGAATATTACTAAAAACGGCATAAAATCAAACTCACTCACTCACTTAAGGTGAAGATTTGTTTCCAGGTATGATTTGGAATATGAGCGCAATACTGCCATATGTTGTAGAGTTTAACCATGGTTTTGTATCCAAGTACACCCAGAGGAATCTGCATCTAAGTGTTCGGTAAATAGTTGACTTATAGAGCATAAACAACAAGCCTCATTAAGACAGTATCTGACCACCCTAGGGAGAAGCATAAAACGAGAGACCAAAACTCTCTTCTGAATGCGGTTTCTACAATAACCTATTTTCAAGATAACAATCAAACACCATCAAACATTCTCTATACAAATGTACGTCTTGACATTATAACCATTTTTAAAGAATAATCACCTAATTCTATGTTCGTTTTTAAAAGTGCCAAAAAATCAACGATCCTGTTTTTTGTATCACCCGACATACTCAAGTAGGTATGTGATAAGGCGAAGGGTTTGGTACACCTGTGGGTTATATTGTGTGCTTGGCGCGACTTGTTAGTGGAACAGTGCTAATGAAAATACCAGATACCGTTAACGCTATCGTTTTATCCGAGCACTTAAGGTTGAGAGGTCGCCTCAAGAAATAGGTCTTTGTGTCGAAAGGGATAGATGGTTACATTGGGGTGAACGTAATAGCCTAGACTTACTATAATCCTCGATATTATATAAAAATAGGTTGACTATTACGCTGAGAAACAATCTTTAATTTTTGTCTGATAAAGGTCATATACAGGTAAATAGAAGGCTAACGTTTAGTCCCAGAAATAAAGTTATCTTATTTTAAAATAAATATTTACAAGATATTAATCCAAATGGAGCACAGAACAATGCTTAATGTGATCAAATCTTTCTAGACTTGAGCTGGATTTATTTCTCTATGGTCAGGGAGTCAGACTAGGTATAAGTAGGTAAATGGTCATTTTGTTTAGAAAATATTAAAAAGACGACGTTTGTTTCGAACTGTTGCGTATATTATAGAACTACGTATGTGTTTTGATGTTTCAGAGATTTCATTTTTGATAAGCAGGTTTACACTGAAAGGGTTTTATAGAACTTCTTTGAGTGGTATTTAGAAGTTGGTGTGATGGAAAAGGACAAGATCTGATAGATAAAGAACTTCTTATCACAACTTTCGGTGTAGATTCTAACACCTATATCAACAAAGTGATGATCATTGCAAATGGATACATAATAATTATGTTTTATCCCCAACGAGACAATACCAAGGGACAGAGTTACTCATTGATCTTGTATACCCAACACTATCTACATGGCGTCTACACACGTAAGGCCAAGTCTCTGACTCCAAGTCCAGACAGAATAAGTATCACTCCGTGTCGAGCTGGGACATTGTCTCTTTCCAATGAAGTCCCCAATTATTCCAGGAGATTACTAGATGATACATACAGACGACTGAAGTGTCTTGAATGACCTGATTTTAAATTGCCATCTCATCCAATATACGTCTAATATACAGTTACGATAATGGAATGTGGATCACTCACATCAAAGTACCAGCCTGGATCGGCCTTCGCCTGGATCTTGTGTCCACACCATACAGACTGTGGAGCGATCAACATATTCTCTACAAAAAGTGTCAAATCTGTTTTGTTTAAGCTTTAACAACTGGCACAGGTTAAACTACTACTACTACTACTACTACTACTACTACTACTACTACTACTACTACTACTAGTAGTAGTAGTAGTCCCTTGAAGATCCGGGGTAGAATAGGTCTTCAGCAACCAATGCTTTCCGTAAAGACTATGCTTGTCGTAAAAGGCGACTAACGGGATCGGGTGGTCAGGCTCGCTGACTTGGTTGATGCATGTCATCGATCCCAATTGCATTGATGGATGCTCATGATGTCAATCACTGGATTGTCTGGTCCAGACTCGATTATTTACAGACCGCCGTCATATAGATGGAATATTGCTGAGTGCGGCGTTGAACCAGTAATACGCGAACCAAGCAATACACAGGTCATATAGTACGATAGGGGTTAAATAGTGTGACGTGTTATTCCCGTCCCATCCAGTGACCTCCGTACATTTGCCGTTTCTCGCGCTACAACAAACCAAATGATGCCCCGAGTTCTCCACTTGAAAGATACCAAGGGTATTCTTCACTATCAAAATGTTCACACCTGGGGAAAATCTAGAAATAAAGTTGCGTAACCAAGGCAACACACATGTCCAACTCGGCACAAGGATTTGGGGGTATCTATAAACAATGACCTCTCCGAACAATCCTGACATGGATGCAATAAACACCAATGTCACTCTGAATATAGACACGAAGTTGTCTGCGAACATTTACGCAGGGTCGACGTTATTCATTCTCTGTGAAGAAACCGCATATGAAAGTATAGATAAAAGGTTAGTTAGTTTTTTACCCCTACCGGCAGTGGGGGTTTGTAGCTGCGTGCTCCCTGTGAGGGGGGATATCTGGCTGTGTTTTCTTAAGTCTGCGGGATATCAAGAACTAACATTAAAGCGAAATCTGGCCTTTAAGCGGCACGTGTTGTAACGCTGGAGAATACATGAAGTATAGGCGAGACACACTGTTGAGAGTTCACAGAACGAACTGCCATACACGCATGCAGTTTCATACTTCCTCTTGGAAATGATAAACAGAGACTACTTGTCGAGTGTTTCGGTATTGTGGATATCATGTACACACGTATTTTGCGAGTCCACGGCAACCTCAATTGATCTATTCTAATTGACGTTTCCTACCTATTTATATCACGAAGGTAATCGTACCTTTCTCCCATCATCAAATTCTCATTTATGTAAATCTGAGTTTAAGGCGTAAGTAATGTCCCTCAGTGAAGTAAGTTTTAAAACCGTGTGTACATGATTCGTGTGTGTGTGAGAGAGAGGTAGAAATGTGAGAGAGAAAGAAGAGAGAGACAGAGAGAGAGAGAGAGAGAGAGAGAGAGAGAGAGAGAGAGAGAGAGAGAGAGAGAGAGTGTGTGTTACCAGATGACAATGAATTCCCAGTAGTACCGCCGCCACAATTCTCAACCCTGGTCTTGACGAGCGGAGCATAGCCCTCTGTGCTAGCGACACGCAATGTTAATGTGACATGTTCGATATTGACATCGTTCAGAAAATACAAAAATATGTATATAAGCACTTTCATAATAACAATATGTTGGTATAAGTTACGAAACTTGTATATTAAATACGGCGTTGTGCCGTATACACATTACACAAAGCCCAGTTGCTAAAGCATTGCTCGTCACGCCGAAAACACGGGTTCGACTCCCTATATGAGTACCAAGCCCTGTGTGTACTGGGAGAAAAACGGCGTAAAATCCTACTCATTCAGCTGTTTCCCCAAAACGCTGATCCGACCCACAAGTTTAAGCCCAACGTTTCTGCTCGTTTGACCCAGCAAGATTCGTTCAACACCACTGATTCTCTATGCTGAAACGTCGTTTGTGTGATCTAACCCTATACACAATAAACTATCTTCGAAAATAGCAAATGGGTTTTGTGAAAACGTTTTACGTTGCAATAAATTTTGAGAAAATTATTCTGCAGATCGACCTTCTGCTGAAGGCTAGCCACGTCGCCGAGCTGGAAACAAAAGACTCCCTGCGTTGAATCTAGTCGAAAATTTATTGCAACGTAAAACGTTTTCACAAAACAAACCAGTGATCGATAGTATGAGCAACGTCCCACGTCATCGGGGTCGGATGACACGCAATCAACCAAGTCACCAAGCCTGACCCCCGATCCATTATGTCACCTTAACTACAGGCAGAGGTTGCTGAGGACCGACCCGTTAGAAAAAAAACAAGTCAGACAACACATTCTAGATTGAAGTACATTTAAGTTTGATGAATACTATCGATGAACAGAACTATATATCGCTTTAACAATTGTAGCAATGTTTCAGTAGGATCACAAGTAGGTAAGACGGAATGTTTAGTACACCGGGAATCGAACCCGTGTCAAGCGCCTAAGTATAGCACTCGTGCTACTTGGCCCAGTTACCCGAAGAAAGGCGGTTCCTACAAGAATGTAAAAGTTTCGGACGGCGTCACAGACCTCTGAGTTATTTCAGATGGTAAAAATAATTGAAAATATGTACAGGTTGCAGCTGATTTAAAATCATATATGGTTTGTTTGTTTGTTTGTTTGTAGATTAACGCCGCACTCAGCAATATTCCAGCTCTATGACGGCGGTCTATAAATAATCCAGTCTGGTCCAGACAATCCAGTGACTGACATCATTAGCACCGATCCATGCAATTGAGATACGATGACATGCATCAATCAAGTCAGCGAGCCTGACCACCCAATGCCGTTAGTCGCCTCTTACGACAATCATAGTCGCCTTTTACGACAAGAATAGGTTGTTGAAAATCTATTCTAACCCAGATCTTCACGGGTCAAATCATGTGTGGTATTGTGAAGTAGAAGTGAGTGTACGAGAAAACATTATTCATGTTATGGTGTTCTCAGATTGTGGTATTTGTGGGTGTTGCGATGGTGTGCATTAATTGTGTATTTATACACCTGATCCCGACTTGAAGCTCGCCCCCACTTCAGCAGCTGTGAAACTAGCCTTGCTCAAAGGCTGTTCTTAAAGAAAGGTCTATGGATGTATGGAATTCTATCCTCCTAATAGGCAAGTCTGAATATGTGGACAGTAGACTCCAGTCTCTTTTAGGGACAACTTGTTCTTATTATTTACATAATCTAGAAATTATGATTTAGACTAATACTTATTGCCTTAGAGACTTGTGTAAGTCTACTAGGAAACAACTAAAGCAGGAACCAAGTCGTCCTTGGGATACTGGGCTTCACTAGGCTCGCCCCCATACTTCAACCGCTCGGAAAAACGAAAACAAATATATGTATTTCATTCATGAAATATAAACAAACAATAAATGCCTGACGCAAACTCCGGTCCCCCTTTTATCTAGACATTACTCCTACCCCGCCCGGTAATACAGCGACCGGGACGATTTGTTGCCGAGAGTTTGGCTGAGTGAAAGCAAAACAAGCAGAACTAACGAGCGCAAGCGCTGAAGACGTTTATAACCAGTCGGGATGGAGTGAATCGGCTGGAACCGCGGACCGAGGCTTGGTATCGCCCATGTTCTAACGAAGATTGTCAGAGAATACACGATTATTTGTATTTGTTAAAAAACTGTTGTTTTATTCATATGCATTCTCTAACACAGACAAACATTAAACTGACATTCTGTGTATACGATGTAACTCTCCTATGGTCCCCCAGGGCTTCCATAGCTCGTGACTGAGGCGAGATGCTGGTTTTGGGTGGCAACGAATTAACGTATATAGAACACCCTCAGTCTTCTCCAGATTTGTTTGCGCTGCAGCCATCGATATTCCAGCCATATCACTTCATCCTTAGACACGAATCTGTTCCAGACAATCTCCGATCCCTGCTTCAGTCGACTTTTGCGAAAAGCACGAGGCAGTGGGGAACTTTTCTAGCCGAGGGTCAAACAGTTGGGTGCTGGGATACCGTACTCTCTGAATGAAGTGCCCTGCACGTGTAATCACCGGGACCAGCTCTGTTCCCCTGAGACTTGTGAAACATCGAGACATTTAACAATATAGGTGAAATGGTCTTCGGAAATGAATGTACTCGGCGCTTATTAAAGGTTTTACGGTAATCGCAAGGACAGATCACTCTCAGCTTATTTTGCGCTATCGTCCCCAACGGACAACGACGTCTGTTGTTACGTCACTTCCGGGGCGGCCGTCATATGACTGGAATATTGCTGAGTGCGGCGTTAAACAAAAAACAAACAAACAAAAACGAACAACAAAAGAAACAAAACAAACAAAACACTTCAGGGGCAATTCTACAATTTGAGGGCAACTTTAGAAATTTTTAGTCTTTGAAATGCATTTATTATTTTTAGCAGCTCGGTTGGTTGAGATTTACAACACTAAATCCTCCATTTGCTAAATATATGAAGTCAACACTTCATGTATACATTTAGATATACAGTTGTTCTGAATGATTCATGAACAGGTACTCGGGACTCCACCACGGGCGTTTGTCTGCATGACATCATCTGTCTTAGAAAGTCAAGCGATGATGTTTAGCCTTTGAATGCCCCCAGCTGCCGCAGGGTGTGGGTGGGGTGCGTGGGTGGGGTGCGGGAGTGAGAGGACAGAGGTCACATATATACACATGCACAAAAGTTAAGCGCCACCCACCCTATTTGTGAGCTGTTACTTTTGGCACTTAATGATGACTATTATAACGAGATGTACGATTGTTATAAGCCGTATGTGTAAACCTCATGTGATGCAAAAGTTGTCCCAAAGCAAGTTTATCTTGTGTTCCAAAAGAATATGAGCAGAAAGGAATTTTACCGAAGACCAGAAATTGAAGGATTAGAAAACATTGAAAAACGTTTTTTGTCATGTAACTGTCATGATATCAGCAGACCATATCAGGTGTCACATAGACACCCTAGGGAGTGCAGAGCCTATTGCAAGACAGAAACGTCAGTAACGTTAACGTGTGTATGATCCACGGATATTGACCACAGCTTCAACCCTACGCCTCATACTCATTACAAGTCGTTGAATGCTTCTCGGAGGCAAACGTATCCATTCTTCATGAAGTGCGGCTTCAAGTCCAGCGAGATTTTGAACTGGGGGATCACGATGTCTGATTTTCCGGCGAAAAATGTCCCAGAGATGCTCAATCGGATTAAGATCCCGAGATCTGTGTGGTCTAGCATTGTCGTCCATGTAAACAGGTCTTGTCTGAAGAGGATGGTTGTCAAAATGAGGGACTACCACTGGACGAAGAACGGCCAGTTCCATCGACTACGGGCACGACACCATATCAGACGATTCAGCATGTGCCTCTCAGTCAGTTGAGGACGTTTTACTGGACTTCTGGCGTTATAACCAGCCGCTCTGAGGCGACGCCTTACGGTCATCGTCGAGAGTCTCTGATGGGTAATCCACTGCAGTCTTAAATCTGATGAAGTGGCAAATGGATTTCGTCTGACTATCCTGAAAAGACGTCTATCCTCTCTGTTAAATGGTCTTTCTTGGCCTACCAGACCTATGCCTGTCATTAACATCATTGG